>NW_008652480.1:3706-52044 GCF_000695815.1 Acanthisitta chloris
TCATTAACCTACACAGCTTCTTTACACCCTAGATGAGTATGATTTCGGATTCGACACATTTTAAAAAAGCATCTCTTCCCCTCATCATTACATGTGCCATAACTCTACAGAGTCCAGGACAAACACCAAGAGTTCAGATGCCTCATTTGTGCAGCACAGTTGTGACTTACACCTTTGCTAATCAGCTGGTTATCACAGGCTGCAAGGTGGTTACATCCATAGCTGCAAATCCCTGAAGCAAGGAAGTTGGTAGACTTAAAATAACCACATCCATAGCTGCAAATCCCTGTAGCAAGGAAGTTGGTAGACTTAAAATAACAGCTCACATGGCCCATGTCTTAATTGACAAGACATTTGGCTGACTGTGTTTGGGGAACAGACACGTGAGCATACAAACAATTTTGAAACACAAAAGTGTGGCTTTATTTTTAGAAACAATTTTTTTTTCCTAATTCCATATGTTGCATAAAGGATTCAGATTTCATAGCCAGGGCTTTTCTCATTGCCCACCAGAATGCCATCAGCTGCTTTGCCTTTTGGGCTTTAGGCACATGGGGAAAACAAAGGGGATTTGGGAAAGAGAGAGTGATATTTTCATGAAATAGCTTGTTCCTCTGGCATTATGCAAAGCTGGTGCAAGACTGCAGGCAACCTAACCAGCCACCATGGGATAGCAGATAATCAAAGCAAGTGCAGCTTTAGTATCTAAGACGCAAAGTTCAACTAACATTACAAAATGGGTGTGTAAGCCTTATAATTTCACATAGCACTCAAACGATTATTAAGTCATTTGGAAAAGTCACAGTTTTAACAAAGTACTGTAAAATGCAGAACAAGAAAGCCTTTTCTTTTCTGTTTAGGTGGAAGGAGTAATTTTCACAGGAAACAGCAGTGCATACAGCAAAAAGATCAAATTTTAACCTTCCATCTCATTCTTCTCTATATCCTTCTTGTAAAGACACAGCAGATTTCAGAAAAACAGAAGTTAAGCAGAGCTACTACAGCTGATTTTATCCTTTTATTTCATGTAACTACATAGTAAATTCTCACATTTCAAAATAAATCTAAACAAAATGAAAAGACCAAGAGGTCTATAAGTCACTAACAGGAGTCAAATCAAACTCTTCCTCACAGCTTCCCCTTCTTGTTAGTTTGGTTTTGTGTTAAATCTCCCGTGAATAATAGAATGTTACAAAAAAAGAGAACACATTTGTATCACATGATACGGAGGAACATCTAAATCTGGAACTATGCTGACAAATAGGGAGCTGCTACTCCCCTCAGCTGCCAGGAACCTGCAGCAATGAGCAATCTTTCTGTGCCCAGAGGAAACCCAAGTGCTCACAAGCCCCCTGGGAACAGGGCACTCATATGCCCCTGCATTGTGCCAGGTGTGCAGCATCTTCCTCTGCATGTGCTCCCTGCATTCTGCCTGGTGTGCAGCATCTTCCTCTGCATGTGCAAATACACACAGGGATCAACTTCTTCCCGGCCATGCACACATTATCGTATACACACGTCATATTTACAGCAATTAATACTAAAGTACCTTATTAAAATAAACTCGTTTTTACCAAATCCAGTAATTTTTGCCTTGATGAAGGCTATTATTTTAAGCATTCCCTTAACTAGTGATGAGATGCAAGAGAAAGATCAGTAGACTGATGCTTCTTCACTAACATCATAGCAGATGAGCCAACTGCTACATGTGGTGGTGGACATAACAGCTGAAGAGTCTCCATGGAGCTAGGGGCTGCTTGGCAGATTGGGGTTTATGCAAAGTGGGTGCCCATGGAGAAGAGGAGCTGGCTTGGTCCTGGAAGGTCCCCCAGCCACTGCCCTGGCACCACGCTTCCCTACTACACAGCAAGACTGAAACATGGGATGAGTGCATGGTTGGGGAGCATGGCACACAAATTTAGGCCACTTCGTGCACTGTCAGTCCTGACCCACGTCCACACAAAGCATAGCCAAGTGGATCCCATATTATTTTCCCACATGGGTCTGGGAGGATTCAAGCCAGCCATGCTCTGTAGATTAGGCAATAGAAGGAACAATAGCTCTGACTGATATTTATCAATTTCCAGCAACCATTTGATGAAGGAATGAACTCAGCAAACCCAGAAGGTACTTTTGTGCTGAATAATCTACAAAAGCATCTTTGACAGACATTGCGCTACCCAGAGAGTTTGTGGAGTCTCCTTTACTGGAGATATTCCAAGCCTGCCTGGGCACAATCCTGCTTTAGCAGAGGGTTTGGACTAGGTAATATCCAGAGGGGCCTTCCAGCCCCAGCCATTCTATGATTGAGAATGCTGCTGTGAGACAGAGCTAAGACAACACAAAGTTGCACTCCAGCCCTTTCCTTCAATAAGTCTGTTTTTCTTACTGACTCTGCTACTCAATCCATTTCTGTCCACCTGCCAAAGAAAACAAGAGACCCAAAAGCACAAGACAAATCACGATAAATCAATTGACTATTCCCTCAACACCCAAATTTATGCCTTTATTTTGCTCCAGTAAGGAAATAATGAGACTAAGAAACATAACCTCATTTATAAAACTCATTTGCCAGGAGGAGGGTGTTCTGTTTCTTTCAGCAAGCTGGAGTTAGCAAAACAACACTAGAGAGATTAAATGCAGACAGGTTTTTATGATGTATTACTTCCTATTTATTGCAGAATACATAAATGTATCCAAAAGAGAAACAAGAAGCCAACTACATCAAGCCTCACACAACAATTTTAATTTTTGACCGGCAAGACATGAAAAGCTTGTTGATACCAGTCCAGGTTTGCTTTGTGTCAGCAGTGCCAGAGTCCCATAATGAGAGAGATGGCAAAACTGAATAGGTGCTGCAAAAAGGGAAAAGAAGGATGGAGGGACAGGACTGTGTGGCCAGCCTGATTTATCTTATAAGATAAATTTAGTGGATATATTGACAACCGAAACATCCTGTGGCAAATCAGATCATCTCTTGCATCGTAAACTGTGATTTAAATTTAATGATAGCAATAAACATTTGACAATACATGTTCAAAATAGGCAATGATGTTTCTAGGTATTCGCATGACATATACTGAACTATTAGGCTGTAATTTCTAACAGTAGAAAAGAAGTGGTAAAAAAAAATTAAGAAAAATACAACCTTTTCCACATAGCTTTACTTTGGGCAAAGTACTGTGAACTGATCACTGAAGGAACAGAAATGTGATCTCTAATTTTGACATGAAACCAGTAGATAACTGGCAATAAAAAAGGCATTTAATAAGCTGATACAAACAACAAAACCATAACAAGCAGTAAATAGTGAAATTCGTTACTTAAAGCAACAGTGTATGGTTGGTGTTCATATGCTGCCTTTTATTTTCTTTCAGCAATAAGTGGTTTGAAAAATTAAAGGTGCTGTTGTTCTAGTAGCAGCATCTGCTGTTCCCCTTCTAGTGAAGCAGAACACTCTTTAATAACCTGCATGTTTTTGAGAACCATAATATAAACCACAGTATGTTTAAACAAGTCTTTCCCTGATTGAGTTTTGATTGTGATCTTGATTCCAGGACTCTTTCTCATATTTCAAGAAAAATCTCCCTGAAAGCTAAAGCAAGTAAGATCTTAGCTAAAAGACTTAAACCAATCATACCTTCTGCAAATGAGTAGCTGCTTTCAAAGCCAAAGGTATTTTTAAAAATTAAAAATTAAAAGATAAAGATGTTTATTTACCTTTTCTTAATGTTCATCCTCAAAGGCTGTTTCATTGACAAGGATAAATAACACAGATATAAAGGCAGCTCATTTTCCTCTTTCACCAATAACCTTTTTTCACAGATTGAGCTGCAAAACAAAATGCCTCTGGCTCCAGCTTTCAGTACATTCAACCTGAGAACTGCTGTCAATAATACACTGAGGCAGGTCCAAGTGTGAGGGCTTTCTTCCACTTACTACTCAACAATCAAACCACAAATTTTCCTTGGAAAGTCAGTGCCCCAAAAATATGCAAAATAAGAATATACAGAATGCAAACATTAAGATATTATCAACATAAAATACCAATCTGTGAACCATTTGAGGGATCAGCAAGCATTCCAGGTCCCTCAAACACAAATGCACCTGTAAAATTTAGATAGGGGGATTCTACCTTTACACATCTCCAAGAGGAGAAGATGCAATAGCATCATTTGAAATAAATGGCTACTCAATTTCACTGATAATGGACAAGTCATATTTTTTAGGATCATATGCATGGAAATCTCCTGCTGTGTTTCTTTATCATTGCAGGCTACAAAGGCAAATAATATGTCTGGAATTGGTGGATGCTGTTTCATCCCAGTGATCAAGCAGGAGAATATAGCCCACATCACCATAAGATAAGTCTCAGTCTTGCTTTAGTGCCTGCTAAAATATTAGTTCTATTAAAGCTGGCAGGTTAAGGCTGGAGGCTTAAACTCTTCAAAGGTACCTGCATGTTTTTCAATTACCTAAGCATTAACAGGAGACCATGAAGGACCCAGACAGTCCCTGAGGCATCTGAATGTCTTTGGATGTGCAGCTTTGTGCCTAATAGTCCCAAAGTGACTTAGTTAGAAATGCTTGGAATGGTTGCCTCCAGCTTTGAGGATCCAGCTCTGTTTGGCCATCAGCAAATGCCAGGGTGTGTTACTGAGTCCAAGTGCTTCCAAGGATGTCAGCCTTTACATCCTGCAGCAGAAGCTCAGGTTTGAGTCAATTCCCATTTAAAATAAACAGGAATTTAATCACTAGTGTCAACTGGCCTTGCATCAGGGCTTAGAGGGAAACCTCAGTCTCACTCCCTTGTAATGACCTACATTGAAACAGTTCTCAGAGGAATAATTCAATTAATTCAGACAGTTATCAGCTGGATCCTTATCCTTACCTCTTTCTAGCACTAGTTGTTTTATTGCCATTTTTCTTATCTTACTAAACAGAAGCAAAAATTCCTACAAAGTATTTCTTAGATGAGGTTAAGCTAGTGAACTTGAATGAAATTACTTTGGGTAATGGCAGTTTGAGGAATTTCTCCTTTTAATACTAATTATATTTTTTCCTTAAAGAACATAGAACGAGCACAGGAAAAAGTTCAGGGAGTCTTTTTATCTTTTAATAAAAAAAATTCAGAAAAGCCAAAGAAATTTAATTTGTTGGGTAAGGAAGTACAAGAGGAAATAGACAAAACCTGTTACTCATTACAAGAGAGACTTCATTTTCCTCAAGAAGATGCATTGCAGTAGGTATTGTTTTGAGATTGCTTCTCCATTATATTCCAGTGCTAAAACTATCATCTGGCATTACACAGAATTGCAGAAAACTGAGCAGACCCTACCCTGGGATCTCAAGTAACATAACCACCCATGTAGGCTGTTCCAGTACTGTCACTGATCTCAGGAGCTCTGCACCCAATGCACAGAGAAGTCCAGAGTGCACTGACAAAAAGGACTGAGACCGAGATATGTAGCTTCTAATTTAAGAATTGCTTCTAATAAATTATATTGATGGCTCTGGATTTCAGATTCCCTATAATTCCCAAGATTAGAATTGTTCTGACTCCAGTTAAAATAGCAGAACAACTAGGAAGGCAAGCTCACATGCAGCTCCAGGCTTGTTTCCTTGGATTCATAATCTTTACCCTGAGACATGTCTTGAGAACATTTCACAATTCACCTCTGATGTGGATTATGCAGCTGCCAGCAACATTTGAATTCAAGAGATGCCCATTGTGTTTGGAGGGGCTGAAGAGGGTGCAAATTGAAGAACTTCTTTTATTGCTATGAACTAGGAAACCTGCAGCAAGACAAAGAAGAAATTCTTCCCTTCCCTTTTAGCCATTTTGGTGAATCTTGTTTTGTGACAGAATTAATTTCTAAATGAGAGCACAAAGACAGGTGCAGATACATCCTGCAGATGGCCATCAGTCACTAGCAGATGGTGACAAGACTCCAGGAACTGTTATGGGAGTTCTGACTCATCTTGTGGTGAGACCACATTGACATATTAGGGAGTTAGTCACGTAATCACATTCTTAACCTTATCTTACTCACTGCTTATTAACCTAATTTTTCACATTGAAGATGTGAGATTTCAACTGATGATCAACTAGATTTCAGAGAGAATTGTCTTGCTACCTACTTCTCCTCTCCACTACACATGTAACAAAAGAGGCTTAACAACATGCTCTCAAGACAACCTAAAATCATTACTTCAAAACTTATAAGACAGCTCTCAAGTTCTTAGGCCAGTTCAAGTAGACCATAAATTAGCTCAGATAGATGGGATTAGGAATATTCCACTTAATTGCTTCTGCTTTGCTCCAATACTCCCAACATGTCAACATGGTGCATTCAGAGGAGCATGACACAGGCTCCAGATCTCCATGTGCACTCTGGGAGCACAATGACTGTACAAACCTGTGCACATAACACATGTATCTGTGCATATATGATAAGACTGGACCTGCAATAGGTGTCAAAGTGATAGGAAAAACCTACTAATTTTTTGTGATAAGAGCTTCAAAGTGATACTGCCTATTGTCATCATCATATAATAAGTGTTGATTTTGAAGTTTTGATTCTATATGAAGTAAAGCATTGAAACTTGCATCTAAAATGCAATGTATTTTTATTCACAAATCCAACTGACTGCACACTCAGCAAGTGTCTGGAATTAGGCTCTGGTCCAGATGAAATGGGTCTTAGATGGCAGTGAACTTCCTAATGCCTTAGGTCAGAGTGCTTGTGTGCATTCACCACAGTGAAATGTAAACATCTGAGAAACACTGTTCTCCAAAACGTGAATTCCTAATGGGTTTTTACAGCTACTGGAACAAAGACTATTTGGAGCAGCTTCTCAGGCTATGATTCACAATTCCATCTATACGATGCCTTTCTGAATGTATCCCTTGCCTCCAAATTTACAGGTTCAATTTTAACTCTTCATTTTCTGCTTTTCTAAGTGCCATTCATTCTTATTGTTATTTCTGTGTCACTGCTTTTCTGGCTTAGTGGTTATTTTGTTACTTAATGCAAAGCAAAAGCATTTGAAAATCAAGAAAGATTCATAAATCTTGGAAAGAACTGCTGCTGGAATACAAGATACCAGCTTCCTGCCAAAGAAAAAGAATCAGTCAACAAATAAGCGTACTCTAGCATATTATGCAAATTGTGCTTCCCTAAACTGACATGCAAGAATAAATTCCTGGCTTTGGCATTTACAACAGTCATTGTGAAAGCATTGTACAGAATACATGACATCATGTAAAGGTGTTTAGTTCTATCTAAACTGAAACAATAGATTGAAAAACCTTAGTGGTACTGAATAAAAGAGGAGACCAGTTGGCCAATTAGCTGGTATGTTTTACTGCTTCCACAAGCAAAGCAATGCACCAGTGGGAAAAAAAAAAAAAATGTACTTTCTGTTAAAGAGTTGGGTCCTGGCTACCACAGAAGATTTCTAGCAGTAATTTCATAGTAAAAAGTACTTTCTGTTGAAGAGTTGGGTCCTGGCTACCACGGAAGATTTCTAGCAGTAATTTCATAGTAAAGTTAAAATTGTTAATTCTGGTTTTAATAGCTATCTTTGATCTTTAACAGTGTGGTAAAAATTGACACACAGAGATTAGGGTCCTTACATCTTCCAAGGTGTTAGAAGTTAATATGGATAAGAACCACTATGGGTTATGTCATTGTATTTTAAGGTGAATATTAAAGCAGCTACTAAGAGGGTTTTGTTTTCTTTTATGTCACTTACTTAGCACAGGATATTTTACTTATAAGGAAAATGAGAGAGTAAGAAATTGCTCAAAAATTGTCTATCCTATACTGGGCTTTGAAGCAAAACTCCCAAGATGGACTTGGATTCTGAGAATGAGCCCAAACTGCTCTCTTCCTTTTGCTCAGTCTCTCCCACACAATAGTTATAGAAATCAAGCCTTGATACAGCAGTCTGCATGCTGACAGACTGTCTTTGAAAAGCTGTGACAGTGAGGAACTGATGTGTGAGATGAGGAAAACAACAGTGAAGAAAATAAGCCAGTTTAGATGACTTCTGAATGCTGAAAAATATTTCACAGAAGTGATTCAGGCAGTATTAGATCTGAGAATGATTCCTTAAAAACTGAGAGGGAAATTGCTCCAGTTACTCAAAAAAGCATAAATGCTGTAAAATGGTATTTACCTGATCTTTTCCCTGCATGAAACTGCTCTTATCCTCCTTCCTTTAACCACACAAAGAAAACTCAGCCTATTTCAGCTGGTTTTTTTCATCTGATGTTAGTTTCACTGTCAACATAGAAAACAGATTTGGGTTCTATATATATTCCAGTGGCATTTTATCCCAGAAAGAACATATCCTATTTTCCCATCATGTTAGTTCCATAATGTCAGTGAGCATTCCATTAAAAGAGATAGTTTAGCTATGAAGCCCTTTAGAAAAAATTTTCATCAATGATGCACTAGACAAGGCATTGCATCTGCAGCTCATGTCAGGAATTTGGGGGTCTGTTGCCTGAATAATGACTTCAATGCTGGATGAAAACTGCTGTTATCTGATAGAAAGAAGTACTACACCCATTCCTCTCCCAAATCAGGAATAGAAAGATTGGGATTTTATAGGTAAAATAAACCTGCAGAAGCATTTGGAGGGACTGAAAGTCAGCAAATCATTAGAGTTCTGGTAGAGCATCACAGCATAAACCAGATTAGGAAATCTGACATCACAGAGAGAACCCAAGAAGAAAACTTAGAAGAATCATAAACTGCCCCATAAATATTGGAAAGACATGATAATTTGAATGACCACAAATGGACAGAGTAAAAAAATATGGTTAGAAAGAGAAATAAATGGTTCTACAGAACAAAAGCAATTCTTGTCTTTGTGTTCCTGAGTCCAACATTGCCACTGAGAATCTTAAGCATTCTCTTTTAAAAGCTTTTCATGCTCAATGAAATATAAGGGCATATAAACAAGTAACAGTATTGCATTTAAACTTCATTAGGCTTTGAACTCATAGGTGCACAAGAATACAGACATTATGTATCTTACTGCCCATTTACAAGAGAGGATATATGGAAAGGTGGTTTCTGTTTTGGGGACTAGTGTAATACACAACCCCCACTTCATTTATAATCCCTCCTTGATTAGTTACTATCCTTTCTTTAATAGAGGTACTTTTACTATTCATGCTCTCAACTGCAGCAACTCTAATTTAGTGGCTACCCTTGTTTAGCAGCCTCACCTTTAGCATAAGCTTCAGATTAAAGTAATTACATTTAATAGAAGCTGCCCACTTTCAAAGCTGCCCTTGATTTAGAGCTTCAAGGAGAAGTACTTAAATATAATAGAAGCCATGGCCTTCAATGAAGTCTAGAACAAAGATTAGTTCATACACCCAGTCTAACACTATTTATAAGTGGAATGTGCCAACAAGATAGAATAGTTCCTGGAAAGGACTATACTTCTTAATGAAAGAAAGCTTCTTTCGGTACTGAACAAGAGGACCACCATTCCAGTGCACCATACTAGCAACCTGCTTTTTTCTAGGCACATTAAATAGTCCTTGTAATCACCTTTCCACAAAAACCTTACATTTGTTTTTAAAATCCCTATGAGCTATTTTGCTGGATGGCTCTGTCTCTGACACAGATTTCCAGTATAGCTGGAAGGTGAGATTTATTGCCTCAGTTATGTCTGTCTGCGAAAGTGAGATATCTGTCAACACCTCATCCTGCCCATTTGCATCAGTAAGGCAGAAGCTGTTTCCTTGTATGGTCTTGAACTGTATCCCCTAGGTTTAGGGTGGGACAATATCCTTGAAATCACTCTAAAAATTTCTGTCAATAATGGACTTCCAAAACAAGCTATGATGGTCATTCTTATCAACAAAAAACCCCAAGGTTACCAGGGGTGGCCCTTTGGATTCTGATCAAAACAGATATGCTTTTCTTTACAAAGAAATGATCCCAGGGTCAATTCCAAAGACCCAAACAAAGGGTAGCAACCAGTGATGATCAACCTCAGACGATTCCATTAACAAGCACAGCTAGTCCACGCAAATCAACACAGCTCTCCCTATATCTTGACGATCTGTTGTGGAAACAAACACTGGCCCAAAGCTGAGATCCTCCACCTTTAGCATGCCAACATAGCCATATATCTACCCAGCTTTGACTCCAATGAAGATAGAACCAAGTTTTCCTGTCATCATGGAAGTCAATTGCAAGGGGCAGCCCACGATACTCCATTTGCCTGTTCCCCTGGTCAGAAGTGGAGATTGGGGACTACTTTCCTACTGCTGTTGCTGAGCAGTTAACAGTCTTCCAGTCTCAGTTCAATCCTCTCAGTGCTTCCCCGAGGTATACAGATTAGGACAAAGAATTATAACATAATTCTAACAGGAATAAATAAAATTACATATAATAATATGCAATTACATCATAATGGAAGCATATTAAATTATAAAGTAAGCACATTATAATGTTACATGCTGTTCTTATTTTGATTACAGTAAGCTATGCATGCCAGACATGGCAATGAATATTTAGTTTGCATGTGAATGAAAACTGATATATTCAGCTCTTTGATTGATGCTGAAATTCTTTCTGTCCTCTTCCTATTAAAAAAAAAAATTAAACCATCCAGACTGAATTGATCTATACCTATATGCAATGCAAGGGCTACATGGAAAGATTTACAATAAAATGCTGTAAACATCAATTTGGCTTTTCAACTAACCTCAGCATGGCCATAGATCTACACAGACAGTTCAGGCACTCTATCAGCTAAATAAGACCCTTATCAAAAGGAGCTGAGTGCACTGTTTAGGGGATACAGTATGTACAACACATTTTTGCTTGCAATCCAGTGTTATCTACTTGGCAGTCAACAGACCAGGTCTCATGCCTAGTACGACTGCAGTTGGTCCCCATCTTTTCAAGATAAAGGCTGTGCTTGAGACTGTTTAAGGACATCTAAATGTCTAATTCCTTGAGCTCTACTGAAAATAAAAAAATGTTTTCTGCTTAAGCCTGCACGTTTCATATTGCTGAATTATAGAAATCATAAAAGACTATGCTAGAATATGCCAGTGGCTGACAGAGATGGGTAACATACAGGAGCTGTGCCCACTCTCCAATCAAATTGCTCTTGCCATGTGATCAGTGAAACTATGAACATATTTTGCAACAATGAACTACATATACATGATTTTACAAAATGAGCCTTTGAATGCCCTTAAATCAGTTAGCAGTTTTAGAAGTTTTATTTCTAGTGAAATTATAGAAATGAGATTTCTTGCCTTAGGCTGCCTTCTGTGAATTCCAGTCCAAAAAAAAAAAAAGAAAAAAAACCAACAAAAAAAACCCACAAAAAACCCTTCCAATATCTGAGGGAAACTGAGTGCAAATAGTTTTCAGCATCAAGCAAGAGACAACTGTCAAAAAAGTGACTAAATTTTACAGCTGTTCTTACTGATGAGTTCTTGAAGCATTAAAAACATTGATTTAGAGGTGGGAGCAGAGGACAGGAATCTATTAGAAAGCAGGGAATATGTCATGACTATGAAAATCAATGCAGTTGGCAAACAGGGACAGAAGATGTGAAGAAATGCAATCATCTTTAAAACGGCAACAAAGGAAAATGTGAAACAGGACTCCCAAACATATAGGCTGAACCAGGAATCTTCACCATAAGAATGAAGCAGGAAACAGGCACTAATTTCTATAGACACCAGCACAATAAATAAAATCAGCTTATGATGAGCTATGTTAGACAGCTAGGTTAAAACATTTGCTGTTTGCTAAGTAACTATCTTGTCAGTGTTAAAAAAGAAAACTAGGCATTGTTAGGAGTGAATACAGACATGGCATATTTGCCTCTATGATTGCCACTGTCATGACAGCAGAGGAAGTAGAGCTGAGTACTGTGCTGCCTGCCAAACCATCAGCACCAAATGCCTGCAAATAGTTCTGCCTGAAATCACAGGTTGGAAATACTTCCTCATGAATGGGGACACTGAGATGGACCTTATGTTTGAAAAGTGTCTGAGATTTCTCAACATGTAAATCTTCGAGGAGAAAAATTTGCAGTAAGGCACAATATTCCAGGTTTTTAAGGTTAACTACAAGATTCCTGTATACTTTGCTAGGGCCAGAATTTTACCTGACTATACAGACTCAAACACACTTATCAAAACCTTACCATGCTTGCTATTTTATAGGGGATTTTTGTTCTGTTCCTACCCAAAAAACAGGCAGTCCATCCCTGGTGATGGTGTTGGGAAAAATTACTCTATCACCACTATTCTTAGTAACACAAATTATAAAACATGTCCTTAACAAGAAATGACTTGAACTTCAGTATAATTCATGTCTTTCAGATAGACACTTCCTATTTCTTTACAAAACAATAAATGTTTTATACCATAATTTAAAATAACCATAAAATACCTCATAAAAATGAAGATAATCTCAAGCTCTAAGATTCACAACCTAATCAGAGTCATTAGCATTACATAATAGTATAAGTGCTAGAGAATAAGATTATAGTTTCCTGTAAAACCAGAAGATATCCATGTTTCCAAAATTTGCTTACACTATTATATTCAAACACACCAAAAAATAGAGCTTACACTGGGAACTCTAGTGCTAGATAACATCGTTCATATTTCATTAAGTCAATAAAGATAAATTTCATATGTACAAAGTATGCTACATTCAGTTGCATATCTGTTTCAGCTAACTAATTCTCCATAGGGTCTCAGACTGTGACCACACACCGGCTCCTTCTCACGCTGCCTTTCCTCTTGCCAAACAGTGCAAAGTGATAACACGTGAACTTCTGTTACTCAAAAATAACCTTTTCTTTCATTGCCTTTGTCTCCTGATTTCTTTTCCCTATAACTCAAGAGGGATCAAAGTTTGATATTTAACTTGAATGTTGTCCTTGGGGGAGACCACAGAAGCTAGGAACTCAACGTAGAATCGTTAATATTAGATACACACACATAGACATTTTGCACTAAATGGCAAAAAACATGGCAATGATTATGTCTGATGTACTGATCACAACTCTTTTACAGCACCATTATTTTTTCCCATAGCTCAACCAAGAGAGACAGTTATCTCTAAGTCTACCAATCTCCTGGTGTTTGAAGTTGCCAAATCCAAATACAACCCGTTCAACCTATTTTGATAATTACTGAGTAGGGATTTAGTAGGGCATTTCTCATTATGGCAGCCCAATATTTTAGTATGCTTTATCCCTAGTGACTAGATTACTTTTTTCCCCACCCTTCTTTATCTAACTCTAGTATTTTTACACCTAAAAGACTTCAAATCATATTAGCTAACTGCTGTATTTATTAGGCATCCTCAATACATTAAAACATTGTTCCCCGTGAAATGTGCTGTTAAGTATTACCTTGGTTAGTAATTGAATTTAATAGGATAGTGACAACACATTGACATTGTGCAGGTTTGTGACCTAATGATTTACGAGTTACATTTGCAGACACATTGATTTTGGTAACTGTGCAATGAGCAGAAATGAACAATTTTCACATTTTTTTTAACATCTTTCTTTTTCCTCCTCTCCCAGTATTACTTTATATGTGGAATAGCCTCTTTTAAAGCTCATTGATGGTTTGAAAAAAGTTTTAGGTCGTGACATTATTTTTTGAATGGTGTTTAAAACCTTCAGTGCTTGAGAAGCCCCGTGCATCCCAACAAGCACCAATTAATGTGTTCCACATCGTTGGCCCTTAGAAGTGAAACAATAAAATGCACTGACTGTAGTAAACCAATTTAAATGATGGTGATATCTCTGTGTCTTGACACTCAGATGAAATAAGGAGGACAAGCACCACAACAACCCCATCACATGCAGAGTGCTTTCCTGCATCAGCTAGCTAACATGAGTGGCATGTGAAGGAAGAGATGGCCTGGGTCACTCCAGCTACATTACAGGGAGCATACCTGGTGGAAATCAGAATCCTTCAGTGTTCATAACAGAAATACTTTGCTGTGCTGCTGCATAACCACACCAGTCTCACAGGAATGTCATCAGGTGAATCAGATATGGTGAATGGAGAGGAGTTGGGACATGCTATGGGAGAAAACTATCTACAAATAGAACAGGTGATAGGGGATACTACCCTACTTTTTCCCCCAGCCATTCTCTAGCAGCTGTGGGAACAAAGCACACAATGTTTGTGGCAAGGGAGGGAGCACACAAAAATTTGACATCAAAAATATTCTGCGATAGAAGGGAAAAGAAAAGTTTATGATGTCACAGCCAATAACCAATGGTCAAGACAGGCAAGGGCTGAGAGTGGAGAAGGTGTCTGTGATGACACTGATGCAAACACTCAGCTTTTTCTGCAGATCAGAAGCTACTGGAGAGTCACAATCTCCACCAGGGAAGACCTTACTTGGCTGCTGTTGAGCATTGGGCTCTAACACAGGTGGAAAGGGGGTACCCACACAGCACTCAGTACCCACCTCCTAAGGAGGGATATGATGCTGCAGCAGAAACATAGGGTTAAACAAGCACTTTCCTCCTCAGGTAGTGTATAACTGAACTCTTCCACAGCTAGGAGTCATACAAACATCAGTTAACACTGGCATAGTATAGCCAAACAGGGAGCATTTCCCTCTACTTCATATTCAGTGTGAAAAATCACATGCTGGTCAGACAAACCTATAAACTAAAGCTGAAGGTCAGAGATTACACCATGCTAGGAGAATCTAGTTTAAATCTAAAAGATCTCTTGCTCTTTCAAAATTTAGCCCAGTTTAAATCTTTGCAGCTGAGGCACATTTTCCAAAGGACTAATGGAAGGACTATTCTTCCTCTCCCAGCTCCTGTCCTCATTATGACACTCTCACGTGTAACACAGCAAGTCATGTTCATCTGCTGTTAGCAACTCAATTCTGTTACTCAGTTCAACCTGCTTCAATTTATGTCATACCACCTCATGGTTACATCCACTTCACATATCCACATCCACTGTGTTCTTTTCCTCATTAAATAGCTTTTCTAGTTTCAGTCAGATATGGATATTTTATATCTATGGCAGCATTTCAATATGGTTTTAAATTTAGCTTTGTCCCTTTGCAAACTCTATCAGATTACTTGTATCTTAATGCTTTTTAATTTCTTCTGACATTTCCTTACAAAGTAACATTGTACTAATGTAAGGAAAAAAAAATGTTTGGATTTTTTTAGGGATGTGTCTTTCTGTGTATTTGGACATCCTCAAATTGCTGCATCTTACTTGCATGTTACTTAGAGGACTTCTACCTGGCTCAGTACTTCATCAATCAAACATAGCAGAGCTGGATCTGCCAAAGTCCTAGTGAGAAGTAGAACACAATAGATGACACCCAGTAAGAGCAATGCTGTGTCCTGTTATTTGAGTTAGCTCATTCAGAGCTACCATGAGTATCTTTACACAGTGCATATTTCCCTGTGTAGGCATAGCATAAAAGACACTTTAATGTGAATGTGTGAGACAGAGGATTAATGGTGGAGGCGATTTAAAAGAGAAAAGAAAATACGGAGCCATAGGGAAAAGGGAAGACAATGCCAGAGAAGTCTTTTGAATTCACTGCTCTGCTATAGCAACTTTCTTCTTAAAATCATGAGAAATGCAATTACACTAGTAGGGAATGATTGAGATCCTCTTGCTGCAAAAGCACAGGACCTTATTACCAGTCCTGCAGAACTGTCAATTCCCACCATCACCAATGTGAATTTGACACTGGATTTATAAGCTTATTTTCAGTTGGCTAAAGAATGAGAGTTTATGCAAAATGTACCTATTCATTGCCTCAGGCTAATACTCTTATCCTTCTTCTATCATTAAATTAGGTTTTAAAATAAAATAATTTTCAGGCTTTTGTGAAGTTATTGATGGATTGAAATGTATGTGACACTGATGCATGCATGGGATGATTATCCACATTAGGAGGGATCTGCAGAGGTCACAAGTGTTAAATTGCTATTCAGCTCAGACTGTTTCAGCAAAAACGGAAAGAATTTAATTATTTCTTTTCAATGATAAAAGAATTTGCATAAAAGTAGCTGCTTGGTAGGATTATCTGCTTCCAGTTCTACCAAATATCACAATATCTCTCTGTTTGGAGATCAGGACTCTGTTTCTCTGTCACTAACTCCCCATGTTGACCTGGAGTATCTCTCACATACAGACAGATCTAATTAGGTACTTACAAATTGAGTGGTGCAATCTAGAACTTGGACAGAGTCACCAAGGGCCCAACAGGGAAGGAGGCATCTCCAAACAGTGACTGAACCCACAGCAGGCACAAGTAGAAGTGCTGCAACCTGCTCTGTTACAGTAGTCTCATGACTGGAATACTCTCCAAAGGCAGAAGAGATCAAGATTCAAATTTTGTCTTCCATCCTGTGACACTTAAACCCTGATCTCTTCCTTAAATTCTCAGGCTAAGTACATTAAGTGGGTTTTATCCCTTTTTCATGCTCCTCTTCTTGCCCTGAAGTCTTAACTACTACTTTGTATGTGGCACTACTTCTATAAATAGCATTTTAAAATTTTGAAAGGATGAGAATAAT
Source organism: Acanthisitta chloris (assembly GCF_000695815.1). Classification (NCBI taxonomy): domain Eukaryota; kingdom Metazoa; phylum Chordata; class Aves; order Passeriformes; family Acanthisittidae; genus Acanthisitta; species Acanthisitta chloris. The sequence continues at coordinate 20,306 of NW_008652480.1, forward strand.
GAGAAGAAATTAATGTTGAAAATTACCAAAAGAAAAGGATATATTTGAATTACAACTCTGGAAGAGGAATTATACAGAAAGTCCCATATTTGCCAGGAGGGAAACAATACATGGTTTTAATTCCAAGGGCTGTAAGTTCCAATCACATTTAGGCAGACAACATATTAAATGTATTTGCAGAGAAACAACCAGATGCTCTCACCCACCATTGCAGTTAGTGGCAAAAAAAAGCAGATGGTGGAAGAACTGTACATCCCTTGCAAACGAGACTTTCTAAATTACACACAATTCTTAGATGTTTACTAACTTCCTGGTACTCTGATTATCATGGCAGTGACAGCAATAACGTAGTCAAACATAAGGAAAATTAGAAACCTGAGCATTTTCAATTATGGTTAATTCACTCTGAAATCATTTACTCATTTCAGGAAAATCTTTCCAGTTTTCAGACTTGTCAGTCCTATTGAAAGTCTTCCAATATCCTGAGAAAAAAAATCCCATATTAACTACTTAGTTGAAAGACACCATAACTTTTAAGCATCACAAGAGGCCTTTCATTTACCTTCATTGTTTTTCATATCACTGTATGGCCTAAAGATGGCCAAATTGATGGAGAGGGTAAGTGTTGAACTCAACAGAAATTTATACAGAATCAATTGTGTGGTCAAAATTTGTTCTAAGAAGCTGCTTATGCTTTACAATGAGTACTTCATGATTTTCTAAGTTAGCACCACTTCAACTCCTTGCTAGAGTTTTATATTCCAGTAAAAAAACCCTTCAATTTTTGCTCTTGAGATAATGGGTTTCCTGAGATCACCTGAAAGATGATCACCCACAGACACTGCATTGAGATATCTCTTTACAGATACAGTGCTGAACCTTATGGCACAGCTATTTATTGATCTACGGTTTACAGTACTTCTAATTAAAGTAGTATTGAGCTCACACTAAACTGAAGTATTGCTCAATATTATAACTTTATTGTGGGGATACTAATGGCAATGCTGTCCTCATCAAAAGGACAACACTGCTGCAGGCACAAGTGTGCAGCACACCCAGTTGCTGAAACAAGCTCATGTTGTATCTACTCACTTCTGTGAAATGCCTAAGCTTTACCCCTGTTATCTGCAGTGTAATTAAACAAGGTGCAGTGACATTAAATATGATGCAGGAAAATTCAGGTATTTCCCCAACATCAGTAATGAAATCTTCAGCTGATCTGTCAAGACAAGACAGGCCTCAGTTTCACTCTGAGGTTTAGAAATAAGAATTTCTAAAATCTGCCCAAACTGTGGTCTTCTGGCCACCATATGATCCTTTAGAAGAAAGTTAGTCCATATCACTGTGAATTCCCACATTGTTATTTTCTGTTTAAGAGAATCTCCTAAAGGTGTATTAACTAAGATTACAACATCTCTTTCCCACAGTCAAGTGTTCCAGCCATCAAGTACTTCAGTTGATATTAACTAAGGTTACAACATCTCTTCCCACAGTCAGGTGTTCCAGCCATCAAGTACTTCAGTTGCAACAGCCCTGGGAAACATTAAACATCAAGAAAATTACATAAAAATTTTCAAAATACCCAAATGACTACATTCAGTTTTAAGATGAAATCTGTGCAGTGGATATGATCTATGCAGCCTCTGTGAAAACAAGTCTTCTTGAAATTCTTAGGAAAAACATGACTTCATATCTCCCTTAACAAGACCTGTTGCTGGGCTCTTTTTTCTTATTTTTTTTTTTAAATTGTTTTTAAAGCAAGCAGCCCAAGCCAGCCCAATCTCAGCTCTCAATCTAAGAATCATCTTGCAGCCCACAGCCTCAGGCAGCCCTTCCACAGCAGAGGCACATTGTACCTTAGGCTATTCCTCATTGTCCAAGGTACAATGTGCCTGTGCTCTTCCACAGCAGAGGCACATTGTACCTTGGGTGTACAGTCACAGGGTATCTCCCCTGACAAAAACCAGCACCAGCAGAGATGATTTATCCCAACTGTCAGGACAGACAACACAAGAGTACCCACAGCATTGCAGAGCCACATATGCACAAACACACGCAGACTATTTTGCAATGCAGCAGGATGGCAGGACCATTCCTTGTGCTGCATGATCTCAGGCAAAGTCTTTCATGATGGAACAGGGGAAAGATGAAAAGTTTGATGATGATAAATATGTAGTCCGTGGTATCCCAGCAGGAAATATTCAAAGCAGCTTGATTTGCTGCAGATGCACAGAAACCAAAGTAGTCATTACCTAGTAAAATAACAGAGGAGACTCTCCAACACATACTCAAGAAATCAAAGTATTATTATAAGCTTGGTTTGATTTTTTGCTTGTCTTTTTTTTTCCATCTGAGAGAAATATAGTGTGAAAACCTAATCTGGAATCACATACTCAATAGGCAAGGCATCACAAAATTGCCAACTAAAATTGCTTTACATAAATGGTAACACCAGCAACTATGTTTTGGGAAAAGATGCAAAAGGTAATTATGAAACACATTTATCCTATAAGCCTGAGCTAGTATAATTGAGAAGTGTGAGTGAAAAAAAAAAAAAAAAAGAAGAAAAAAGGATGCAAACCTAATCAATTACAAATCACGTGCTCTTAAACAGAAAGGATTCATTTCTGCAGTCAGTGCAAATTAATTGAAATACTTTTTGAACTTGGTTATTTTCAGAATTAGTTGGAAATGAAGATGAATTTTCCTTCCTGTCTAGCCGCAGTTTGTTCTTAAACTACAAGTAAAATTTCAGTATTAGATATCCAGTAACAAGAAAACACAACCTGATTAGCTGTGCTCTAGATGTTACAAAAAAAAAGGTTCATATTACATCAAACAAGCAGACTGGAATTAATCAGTGTACTGAATTTATACTACAGTGAATATAGCTTAGCAATAATTGATCCAACAGCAGGTGTATGTGTGTAAAACCCAAATACAGGTTTAATAAATTAGACTAACTTACTAATTTTCACTTTAGATGCTCATTTATAATCATAATGTCTCATATGTGCATCACCACATATCTTGAAAAGTCTTTCCTGGGTTGTCAGCTTGTTCAACAAAAGCATATCTGCTTGGGCCAAATATCTTGAAAAGTCTTTCCTGGGCTGTCAACTTGTTCAACAAAAGCATATCTGCTTGGCAAGTACCAAAATGCTTCCATTTATTGTTACTGAAATAAGTATACCCTCATACAATTAAGACTAATTAATTGTGTCCGTTTTGAGAGCAAAATACAACATTTTCCTAAAGCTTCATTCACAGGGCAGGACACGCACTGTGACTGCTCAGCAGGGCAACCTGCAAGCTAGAGCAGAACCCCAGCAGCAGGCACAAAAGTCAACATCAGCCCAGTGAGCCATGACACCCTTCCTAGTCACCTAGTGGGGACAGATGAGTTTCTCCAAAGAATAATTAGGATGGGGAGCTTAAACAGAATTGTTTTGACTGACCTGTCTCTCCCCATTGCTTATGGAAAGAGCCTAGAAAGCTTAATTTTATAGTATAGAGTTACCTTCAACAGTGGCTAACGGTCTAAGACATATGTTGAGACTCATTAAGAGGTTGATTCTCCTTTATTCCGGTGGTATCAGGAAGCTCCAACATGCCCAGATAACACAACATTCCTATTGAGCACATTTAAATTATGATGCTAATTTAAGACACTCCACACTCTGGGCAAGCAGTGTGGGCTCCTGGGGTGCCAAAGAAATCTGCTGTACTACTCCTTTTCCCATCTGTTGCATTGCCATCATACTTCGAGTGCCAAGAGAACAACTTAGAGATGAGTTTCCAAAGTAGCAAGTTTCTAAAACCTCCAAGATGACTTCCTTCTACATCATGATGCCATTTACACTCAAGGGCATCCCACACAGCAAGCTCACTGTTGTTCCTTTAGGGATGTACTTGCTGGGAAATGTCAGCAAGCAAAGCAAACAGCTGGCTGTCAAGTCTGTATGCAGAAATGAATAAGAACATTATAGTTTGTCTGGGTAAAGGTGTGAAAATATGATACTCAAAGCTGGATTTGGACTTGGAAAGCATATGTAAACTGTATATTCTTACAGTGCCTGAAGCTGAAATCAGACATTAGCCTCTACACCTACAGCAAGGCTGAAGAGAAGCTGCCTTAAGGGAAATCGTGGCTGCCTGCCAGTTCTAGCTCTGGGATCACCTCACTTCCCATGAAGGCTGGCAAAGGGCAAGGTCAGGGAATTGCAGGGGTAGTGCAAATGCTGATAGAAAAGCTGCTCCATGGGTCAGACACTAATTTCCTGTAAGTGAGGAATAACTCCAGATACCAGCAGCACTGCAAAAGCTTTAATCATCTGAGTCTTTGGCTTAAAACTCATCTCTTTCAGAAGCCACTGATCAACACGAGTCTTCAGGAAGGCTAAGCAAGAAAACTGACAACAGAAAAAAAATACAACTATTTATCCCAAGTACAACTATACCTTCAACTAACGTAAACCACTGCAACTGAAAAAGTGGGAAGTTCCATTTCTGAACCCTTTTTTTTCTGAATTCTCATAATTATTCATTAAAAGTATCTGATACCTGAAAAATCAGTATACATCATTAACTAGAAACTGATGACAGTGCACAGCTGTTGGGGCAAGTTTATCCAAAAGCCTAGGAACAGTGTTCTTCTAGCACTTTCATTGCAGTATGTATTTGGGTTTGTATCAAGGACTGAAAACAAATAAATGTAATCTGTTCTATTTGCCTTTCAATAATGAATTACCAGCTGTCAGCTTTTTTTTTTGCCTTTGGTATTATGAGGCAAACATAAAAGTTTTATGAAAAAAGTTTAAAATAATATCAAGTACCTCCATATTTTTCTTCTGTTTCCACCTAAACAAGTAGTGTGAAGACATCTATATTCCTGAACACAAATGAAACAACCTTCAAATAGCTGCTAAATTACATTTAATGTAGCTGTTTAACAATACATGTTAAACCCCAGATACTGAAGAAGACTTTATGCTGAGATGTGTTCAAATGTTTAGAAAAGATAATATAGTTGAATGGTAGAAAGTTGTTCTATTTTACACCACAGCAAGCACCCAGCATGATTTCTTAGTGCTGAGAGTGGCACTGCAGCTCAGAAAGCTTGCAAAGGTCTTATCTTATCAGTGCTGATCACTGAGAGATGCATTACAGAGCACCACAATATGCTCTACAACATGCAGGGAACACAGCACTCTTCAGCCAGAGACACTGTGGTGTTGAAATTGTTAATTCTGTATCTTTTGAGCAAGGAATAACCTTGTGGTATTGCTAAGGAACAGAGAATTCTAGACACTGCTATTCTTTTGTTTCACTCTGGTTCTTTTACAGTCAGGCCAGAAGGGTACTGAACTGTGGTGCTGGTTCTTCAGATGCCAGCAGGGATGGCATTTCATAAAGGACATACAATCAGCCAGTAAGCAACTTCTGCAGATTCTGTATTATTCTTCTTTGTCCCAGTTCATCTGTTGCTTCTTTGTTTTTTTTGATGCCAGTGAAGAATGGCCAGATAATGCAGTCTGGATTGCAAAATACAAATGAAAATTAAAAATCACAGAATAGGGTCTACATAACACAGCAGGCTGAGCTAAAAGATTCTCATCCAGTGGCCTTGAAGCAAATCCTTAGTGCCTCTCCGTAAGGTTGTAGCTGTCTCATCCTCTCCTGGACCTGACATTTCCTTAGGGCATTACATGGTTTAGCAAACCATGGTTCCTTTGAGCCACTGCAGGTTTTGACAGATTGCAGAAGTCAAAGTCCAGTGTTTACCACCAGCAAGACAGTATTTGCCAAAATACTTAGTCCACCCTCCTCAGTTAAACAGGAAAACGTGGTGTTTCACTGAATGAGAACAAGAGGTAAAAGCTGGAGAATGGCATAGATGAGACTGTTTGGGAAACCTACAATGGATAAGGCTTGTGTTCAATTCATGAATATTTCTTGCCTTTGATAAAAACTGCATTTATCCTCAATTTTAACCCCATGTTAGTTTAGGAAGAGATTTGACTGTATATATGAGTTCAAACTTTAAGAAGAATAAAATATTGGAAGAGACTGCCTGAATCCTAAAGGCTTGTAACGAGAGATTACAGAGACACTGGTCTAGAAAGGTCAAAGATGTTGAAGATGAAATTGTTTTCACTTTTGTGGAAGAAGAATGAACTTACTGACCTCAGGGTATGCTCACTGATGTAAACTGAAAAATCTCTCTGTGCCTTCAGAGATTTGAGTTCAGATCTTGGTGATGTAACCCATCAAGGATGATCTCAGTGGGAACTGAGCACATCCCCAAGTCATCCTTTTAAATTCATTACAGCCTGCAACAGCTGTTGCTGGGGTAGGTAAATGCAGGCTCATCCCATGCAATCTTTTCTAATTCCTTAAAGCTCAAAGATGTAGGCTACTGCTATTGGTAAGCAATTCAGATAGACAAGGTAATTATGCTATACAGCACATGTTAATAACAACAGCTGATGCACTGGCTTGTTTTAAAATTAAGAAGTAGTAGTCATTACAGATCTGAGTCTCAAAATGCTGAGCATCTGCAAAGAGCATGTAATTCTTCTGGAGTTATAAGCTCCCTGCATCTGTAAATTAGACTTTTACATGTCTGGCCACTGTGGTGATTATTGCTGTTATTAAAAGAGTGCAGAAGATCTAAATAAAACACACAATGATGCTCTTGATCATTCACTTATTTCTTTCCTGTATCAGCCTTACTGTACTGCTAAGAAAAAAATAAAATCCAATTATGCATTATAGCATAACACTTAATTAGCTTTACAAGAAGACATTAAGCAACACACCAGATGCTAATGAAATCCTGAAAGTCCATTTTGTAATGATGCGCATATGTACTAACATATTTTAATTTCAAACTGGTTTAGAGATTACAAAAAGAAATTGGAAGTTACAACCTTGAGACACAGCCTCAAGACTCCATACAGACATGCAAGAAGCAAAGTGTTATTGGGAGTAGGATTTATAATTTAAATAAAATATCACTATCAACAATGAAAAAAAACCCCACACCAAAAAAAACCAACAAAACCAGTGCATTCATCAGACTAAAACAACTATGACAGCTATAACACTACTGGAAAGTTCCCTGAAGCTAAAAAGCAATACCAAGTCAGAACTCATTGGTAGTCTGAAGGTAGCCTACAAAAGCTTCAAAGAAAAAGATATGTAACCCATTTGATGAAAAGTGACTGAAGATCTGCAAAAAGGGAAAGATGATCAAAAGATCAGGCCAGGAAAATTATCTATTTAAAATCCTTTAAAGATACCAGTGTGATGCTCTGTGACTTCTATTTCTGCCCAAATGTATAGTATCTCTCCAAGGACCCAGTTCAAAGCCAATGAAAGTCACCGAGAACCATAAATTTCAAATAAGGCCTTTACAATCATCCTGAGGATGTCACTAATTACCATCATTGCATTGCCCTTTTAGAGGGCAAGTGAAAGCAGTGCATGGTCTCCAGGTCTCCAGCTCCCCAGTAAGCCCAGAGGAAGGATTTGAGCCAGACTGTGTTTTGTACCAAGGACTCTCTGACTGCTGGACCTGCCAGCAGTAAATGGAGCTTCTCTTGCTCCCCCTGCCCATGCATGGTGTTCTGGCCATAAATAATGAGAAATTCGAAGCCAAGAGTACTGATGACCTCACTTCGTATCAAGTAGGGCTACACTGCTGGAGTAGCATGAGTTTTTGTGTGTCTTCAAGTTGCCATGGTACTGGACAATGCTGTACCCAAGGGAGTCAGATGACTCCAGCGGCTGGGAGCAGCCAAGTGGCTATTTCAGGATTGCTGGGGGTGGATTTACACAGCTAAAGTGGCTGCTTCATAGTTCTGTGTGTATCAGAAACTGGAGTACTACCTAAAACAAAAGGAGACGGAGCAATTAAGAATTAGTCTGTGTTTGAAAACCCAATCCTTTAACTGTTGATACAGCACTTTATGACACAGACATCTCTGTTGCCATATTGTGGCACTGCACAGCTGTGTTAATATTCTGACTATGATAAGGTAAAGAAAAAGGTTCTTTATTCTTAAGGAAAAGAAAAAAAAAACCACAAAAGAAATGCAACACAGAAAAAAAAAACATAAAATAAGCTATCTGACTGTATTTTCTATTCTTAAGGAAAAGAAAAAAAAAAACACCACAAAAGAAAAGCAACCCAGAAACAAACCATAAAATAAGCTATCTGACTGTATTTTACAGCAATCCTCCAGGACACTCAACTTCATCCCAGAGACATTACAGACACTAGCACGGTAAATATTTTTAAGGACTGAAGCAATGCAGCAACTCTAGCATCTGAATTGGTGCTCAGCAGCATAATTATTGTTTCTTTGTATTGTTTCAACGCTCAGTTTCAAACTCTTTGCAGTAACCAGAAAAAACTGTTGCAGGAACTCATTCCATGCCCACTATGTTACTGCTAACAGTTAGATTACTGCACTGATAACAAAACATAAATTTTTCCTTTTCAGGCATATGTAGAACATACAAACGTGATAACAAAACATACATTTTTCTTTTTCAGGCATATGTAGAACATACAAACTCATTTAATAGCTTTATGTGAAGCTGTACGAGTCAAAAAAAGGGGGGGCAAAATGGACAAGATACATTTTTTTAAGCATATTGAAAACTAAACCCAGCAAATTTTCCTTCATTTTTAATTCAGCAGTTAGATCCATGTTATTATTATGCTCAGCAAGTTTTCCTTCATTTTTAATTTAGCAGTTAGATCCATGTTATTATTATGCAGTTCTCATTCTCCTCCTCCTCTTAATGTATCGATTTTTCTTTCCTGCTAATGAACTAGGCACTTGGACAAATGTAAACATCCCAGCATCCACTAATTTCAATACACAAACCTACTAGGAAACATTTACAGAGATATTCTGCAGTAGTCACAAAATGCTTATTTTACTAGTCACTTCTTAACATCCAGTGCATAATTGCTCAAGTGCTCCATAAACCACTGTTACCTGGTTGAAAAACTTGGACAAATTGTTTGACTTATTCTGTACTCACATTCTCAGCACGAGCTGGAAAGACGCCAGAGGAATGAACTACCCAACAGATGTTAATTGTGCACTAGGCCACACTGCATGACTCCACATCCTACATGATTTTCAATATTGCAATCACTCAAAGATACAAGGGCAAGCTATCCAGACAGCCTTTTGCACCTTAAAATTCTTTCTGGAAATGTGCAAGGAAGCAAGACAGAGGAAAGTTCAGAAAAGTACAAGTGAAGAGGCTTTGGGAGGAAAGATAATAAGGGCTGGCAATGACTGAACAAACCCAGGAAAATGAAAAGGCAGAGAGAGGTTTATGTTCCACAGCAGCACTGGTGTGGCAGGGACCCTCTACAGACTTCTGGCTGCATGGGGATGGGAAGTGGAAATCTAAGGATCCAAAACTTCATACTACAGTTTGTGAATTTGAATTCTACATCCAGGTTTGCAAATTTCTCTACATGAGGTCTGAAGTAGTACCAAAGAGACACCTAAAGTCCCAATCTCTATTCTCTGACTAAAAATCACCTTGCCTCATAGCTAGTGCTTGAAAAATTTTAAATAAAAGCTGTCTGACTTACATTCTCCTCTCCCTTCTACACTGATCATTCATCTTGTTCAAGTCATCAGTATTTTGGGCACTTTTAAAAACATCTTTCACTCCATCTTTATACAAGGTATGTGTAATAGAACCCTGTTCTTAGTTTGGGTACCATTTTGTTTTCTTCTAGGCTTCTATTGCCCTTTTAAAAAGCACCAATAAAAAGACTGAAAAATCTGAAAGAATTTTTTAGGTTCAAATATTTCTCTTCTCAGCCTTGTTTTGGTTGTCAAATAAACATAAACTTTAAAGAGAAGGCATTTTCCAGAGCAGTTCTTTTGATGAGAAAATAAATTAGTTTTCTTTTAGAGACTGCTATCCAAGTATAATTAGATAGGTTTACAAAATATATTTATTTTCCCTCAAATGGAAACCATATTTTAAAGGAGATTTGAATGTGTAACTTCTAAGCAGAATCAAAGGAGCTTATCAACATACAAGTCTTTTATTGTCTGACAGGCATGGAAATTTTGTCTGAGTAGAGATTGATTTGATGCCAGCTTGCTGCAATTAGAAAGTAATTAGCATTCTTTCAAACTGAGGGCCAGAAGAATGGCCTAAGGATGACATTCAGTTCAGTGAATAAGCAAGAAAATTTGTGTCTTCTGCTTTTGAATAAGTGATGCTAGAATTTGGAAATAAGTGGCTGTACTGTAAACCCTACCTGCTACCTCTAAGGCCAAGCCCAACACACAATTAATTGGTGAACACAGTATTTTGACTCTGACAAAGAAGTCTGCTAGTAAATTTTTTTGATTAGCCAATATTTTTTCTTGCTCTTTTAAGATGCTGCCCTACTGGTTTATTTACTGAGAAAGCTCAGCTCACTTATGCACTACAGATTGCAACACTATGAACACAACCAGCCCTCATACCCTGTAAGTTCTAGTTTAATTCTTTGTAGAGAATTGAATTTTCTTTTTCCTTTAGACTCTTTTTCAGGTGTTTTTTACACTTCAGTCTCTGTGCAAAGGTATGAAGCCAATTTGAACATGTAACAAAAGACTTCTGTACCTCCACAAAAAAAAAAAATCTTTAAATACAACTTACTGACTTAATTATCTTTACAGAAATGCCAATGTTAAATTTCATCATGAGCTAGTATTGCAACCAACTGCAGTAAATGTAGACATACTCTCCTCATACCATGGTCTGTTACTTCTGTTTCACTGATTGACATGTTGTTGGGAGACTTGATGTCAAGTATAGAAACCAATAACCCAGAAATACTTGAATTTTTCTAGAAAAGCCATTCTGTATTGGAAAGAAACAAAAATGCAAACAAGTGATCTCTCATGTGGGTTTTTTGGTTTGTTTTTTTTTTTTTTGTAAGTTTTACATTTTTATAAGTAAATCAGAAAAGACTGGAGAGATTAGAAGACAAGGGATTATTGATTCTCCATTAAAGTAGTACTAGGCCATCCTTTCTCTCAGCATAACCTTTGAACAATCATTTCCTGAAACAAGGGGAATAAAGATAGTGAACTATAGTATGCAATGCAGGAGAAAGGGATCTAAAGACAGGTAAGGATACAAGAAAAAGATGCACATTTTCCTCTTTTGCTTTTCTTGCCTGTAAATATCATGTTTCCTAATAATATCACCAGTACATACTCTCTCACTAGAAATAGACATGTCAACCAGCTGAGTACTTTTGACACCACTAGTGGACATGGACTAGCCACTATTTCATGCCCTTCATTAACAGCTCTGAATTGCTAGTAAAATAGTAATACAAATATTCAACAAACCTCACAAACAGCAGAAATAATCAAGAAGAGTAGAAAGCCATTCCCCCAAAGATGAAGTCAGGAGAGTAAGCATTTGTTTCCTGAGTAGAAAAATTCAGTTTACAGAGAGGAATAAATTTATTTTTCTAATTAGATCCTTGTTAGTTTTGAATTTTATGTAGCAGCATGGAAAGAAAATCACAGGGGAAGGAGCATATGAGTCAACATTAATGCTCAGCAACAACCACAACAGACAGGATGTAACCAAAGGTGCAGCTATACAAGTTTCTATTTCTTCACTTTAAGGACTAAAAGAAGAAAAACTTTAAGCAGTAAAGAAAAAGTAGCATCACCAGGAGTGAAAGTTTTAACAAGTTGTGTGTCAGGAATACACTTGGACTGACAGACTTAGCAAAATAACTGCTATCACATGCACATGAAAAAAAAAAATCCCTAAAACAAACCCCACAACAAACCAATGCACCAAAAAACACACACAAAACCCCCAAACTGAACAGCAAATACAATAGTCTAAAAAAATGTTATTTTGTCTGAAAACTATTTTCTGGCAAGAGCCTAAAACATGAACTCATTCAAGAGAAATAAAAAATCCCCAACAAACCCAACAAAAAGAAGAGGACTTAGGAGCATACTTAGTGGAGGAAAAACTGTATTCTCTAGGAATACATGCTCTAGGAAGATGGCAAAGGCTACTATAGCCACTGGTGGAAGGCAAAATCTAGCAGCCATGTTTGACACAAACATTATGGATGGTGAATCCAACTTAGAATGGACACAACTTTTGACAACCGTGCATGGATCCCACAGGGAAGCAGAAGTGAACTAAAGAATGACTAAAAGAAAGAATTAAATGAACCAGCACATAAAAAGTCAGTGTTACACCCATGTGCTTACCCTACACCTTGGACAGCTGTGGCAGAGCTCTATTTTACACTGGAGACTCTGCCTGGAAAAATTTAAAAAAGTAAAACTCTGGCTGCTAATTTTTTCATGTTTTTCTTTACTTCCTTGCTATTTTTAGTTCACCCAAGAGCATGTTTACAGTGTCATGTCAAGATGAGCTTTTTGGCTAAAACTTGGTCAGGATTTGTATCTACACTGAAGTAAATGACATTGCCCTTCAAGGGTGACAAGCTCCTTGGGAAACAATTACATGTAACCATAAAATAAATTAAAGCTGAACCCTCAGTTATACCTCATTGTCATGAGGGTGTACTGCAACCTCAGCAACTCACCATGCAAACACTCTCTCAGAAGAGCTCTGGTAGAAAACAGATCTATCAGAAATCTGTAGGAGATGAATGGAAAGAACTCTCTTGTTTATGAGTGAAACTGGGGACTAGAGTCTGAGGATTAGCATAAATAAGTTGAAGAAACAAGACACATTTGTATTTCCATGAATGTTTAACTTCTGGAACATACTACCATAAAAAGCTGTGAATTAATCATATCTTGTTGGCTTCAAATGAAAGCTGAAGATCCCTCTAGAATATATACCATGATAGAGCTGAAGTTAACAGTTTCAACATAAAATAAAATTCCATGGCCTCTACTACACAAGGTCAGAACAAATGATCAAATGTCCCAGTTTGTCCTTAAAAATCTATAGCTGCACAATAAGAATAATTTCTGAAGCAATAGAATTAAAGAAAAACATAACTTTTCTACATTGATGAGGACAAAAGGCTCCTTTTCCACTTCTTATACCCATCAAATCAAGGAGATTTATTGTCTAAACTAACCTTTGAATGAACACAAACAGCCCTTTTTAATGTCAAGCCCCTTCCTGCTAAGGTAACAATTAGACAGTTAAGAATAAATGTCCCAGAACTAATAGTTTACAACAAACAAACTAAATTATTAAACATGTTGTTACAGTAATTGGGTAGTTAATTATTTTCATGTTTCCTACCAAGGAAAATACTTGTTACAACTTTGAAAAACCCACTTTGCTCACAGACTCTTTCATCTCTGTGAGTGCAGCAAACCAGTTCACTTACAAACCTTGATGTCTTATTTAACTTGCACAAGGCTTTAAAATAGAAACAAAACAAGACAAAAATCAAAAGAATAAGTGATGACAGAGTACTTAACCAGTCTAGTAAAATATTATAAAACATTGTTTTAAGGAAAAAGCTTGCAACCTCTTCTAGAGCAGATTATTCTATTTTCCTTGATTGTCAAAGCAAGTAAAAGGGCAATTATCTTTCCTACCACAGCTTCTGTTGTTATAAAAGTGTTTGTTGACAGCAGAGTTCCTCTCTGTCTCTCATCTTTGTTAAATTATATTTTCAAACTTGCATGAATTTCCTCCAGCCAAATTTATCCATGTGTGAGGGGTGAGACAAAGCCTCCAAGCTATTTAAATCCACTATTTAACTGTTCCTCGACCCTAATTAGGCAAATCAGCAAGCTCATTTCCATATATTGCTCAGAGCTAACTGGGTGGTACCATGTTGGGCCAGAGCTCCTCCACCTGTTTCCCACAGCACTTTTCAGCCTTCGTAGCCTCCCTCAGGCAAAAACCAAAGGAACACCCCAGGCAACAAGGTGATACCAGGATACACAGCCAACCCCAAGGCTTCAGCTTCTTTTCCTGATTATTGATAGAGGCAGAAACTAGACTGAAAGCAGATATTCTTGGGTGGGAATGAGAGGAACTGCAGGAGCAGAGAGAAAGAAAATTAAGACGCCAGTTTGGAAGTGGCTCCAACAGCCTTAGAAACACAGGTAACATGACAGAGAAAGATTTAGAGTTCAATATAGATTGAAAGCAACTGAGAAATCCAAGGGATTAATGTATCTCTTGTTTTACTCTCATTGTGTTCCAAAAAACAGAAGGGCTTGCATTTTTAAAAATTAAATAACATTGCATATGAGAAACAACCAACTCCCTCACCAGCACAACAGAAACAACCTACACGATGCAGAGATTTTGACTAATTGCCCATGTCAAATGGAGAGAGGACATAACAGAGCTGTAAGTTTAAGTTTTAATAATTGGATATAGTAATAAGACTGACATCTCTGTCTGTCCTTGGGCTCACAATTTCTTTTGGCAATAAAACATTCAGGATGGTTATGGCAAGCGTTATGAATGTTTATTAACATAACAGTACATTCTGGTTCCACAACATGCAGGATGTGTATAATGGTGCTGCATGCATTATTCATATTATCCAAGACCAAAATAATTCCTCACTTCAGTCTCATGGATTCATAATTTAAGATGAAGAGACAGCCTCTCTCTCTTACAACAGAGATGTTTATTCTGCTCTTCGTTAGGCTCATTTGAGTCTTGCACAGACACAAAGCAGAGAATGTGACCTAACATATCAATCAATATGAAAAATAGTTAACAGCATTTCTGTGCTCCCTGATAATCTCGGAACTAAAATGCAAAATATTGTGTGTTAAACAGATGGAAAGTAATATTATATAAAATAGCAGACTGATTAACTGAGAGCAGGAACACAAAGCAGTGTGTGTAGGAGGCAGCAACCTTTTATTCCCTTTTGTTGTTCCTCTACCTGTGGTAGCTCTAAATTTGGAAACAAACTAGCTTAAACTATTTTTGTGAGTTTACAGAACTTAAACAACAAGCACTGGTTTAGAATGAAATTTCACCCTGGTAGCTGTGTCTGCATGAACATCAGAGTTAATAAAAGAAGTGTTGACAGAACCCTACCTACAGGATACTACAATACCAACTGAAATGTCATGTGTGGCCAGCCCTGCCTCAACAGCTCCCACCTCTTGACCAGCTGAAGGGAGGACAATTGTCTTCTTAGTAGCTTTTCTGTCTTTTTGTACAGGGCACTACAAAATAAATTTCAGTACAGAATGTACTGAAATACTCTTTGTGTATCAGGAACATTTATCAGCTTAGATTCTTCTTAAGTGTTATAGAATACTAAATATTATTGTCAGATATATATTGATTTATTGCTTATAAATTCAGTTTTGCATCAAGCATACTATTCAGGAATTTCAGAGAGAAATGGTCCAAGGCATGCAGATGAAAAAAAAAAATCTTCAGAAACAAGGTCAGAAAGGTGGAAATATTTCATTCTGATATTTTCAGATACATTTGAATTTTTATCTCAAAAAAAAAATACCAAAAAAATTAATTTATTTTGGTAGGGGGAAAATTATAATTTAGAAGAAAATTTTATCAGTCAAAAAAAATTCATGTGGAAAGCCACAGCATTAATAAGAGGATTAGTGTCAGATTACAAACATTAAAAGCAAAGTACAAGAAACAGAACATAAAGAACATGATCATAGTGAACCTGACCATAGCATTCAACATGTAGGGCCTGGTGGTCCAAGATCAAGGACTTTCTGAGGCAGCTGATATAAAAATAGACCATAATGCTTCACAAAACCCCAAAGCCTTGAAATTGTCTAACCTGTTCTTAAATCCCTTCCCATTTTTGACCTAACAATTTCCATTAGGAATATCTTATAAAATCTAATTCACAACAACTTTTTCAGGTATTTGATTATCCACTAATTTATCCAGGAATATTAGGCATACAAGATGTGGCAACTGACAATCCATGTACCCTCCAGAGTACCAGTTTTAAGCAATTCTTAGTGCAGCAGTGCTGCACCCTGGCACACCAAGGCTGCACTGTGCAATCATCTGCACAGTTGTTGCTTCCAGGAGGCACAAATCAGATGCCAGTTTGAAACCTCTGTGAACAAACAGTCCTGAAACCACTTCGTAATGTGTGTCATTTATACATCCCTCTCCAGACTTCTAAAATTTGCTTTTTTTAAGCATTCACTTTGACAGGTGTTTTGATGTATAAATCATACCCATAAATTATGTCTGAAACCACTTTGGTGCCTGACAACAAGCAGAGAGAAAGGATGCCACTTATCTCGAAAAGTGATGAAAAACAACACAAAAGATGACCTTGTTGTGTCCTTGAATGCAGCACAGACACTCTCAGAGATGACTGCCCTGTGTGACGTGAAGTGTCTGCCCTGGCTTGACCAAGGCAGAAGAACTCCAAGTGCAGCTGAGTCCATTGCCAATTCCCACTCTGCCATGAGCTCACTGTTGACAAGTCTCTTCATGTTCCATTTCTAAAAGATGCCTTTAAACATTCTTTCATTTTGTTTCCATCAAACAGAGTTCACAGCTTGTACTTATCCACAAAACATTGCCATAGTGCCCATTAAATATCAAGCCCAAATCAGAGAGGATATGGTCAATCCTTTGCATTACAACAGCCAGAACACATCTGCCCCACACTTTTATTTTATTTCACAGTTTACTCAATGTTTCAATTTTTGGAGCACAGCAGTAGCATTTTTCCAAGTCCAAATCCAATTAGTCTTTTCATTATATGACTGCAATGCAGAGTATAAAAAATAATTTATTGCTTTTGGTGCCAGTTATTTAATCTGGGTGTAAGCAAAATTGCTTATTTGATCGTTTATCTAGAAGCGAATGTTGTGTCACAGTTTTACTGATCATACAATTTGATTTTATTTCCATTTGTTATTAGAGACTGCAAACAGTGGAATGAAAAAAGTATATTTACTATTTCCAGTTAAGAACTGAATTTCCCACCTGAGTCAACAAACCACCTCCAGTGAGCTGGTGTGATATGGTGTCAAGACTGTACTGGAATATACACATGTGTTTAAACAGAAAGATATGAAAATTTCGTCAATAGGAACACAGTGAAGTAAGTACTGTGGTGTCTGAAGGAATAAAGCCAAATTCCAGAACTGCAAATGGAATTTAGCAGAGAATGATGACAGAATTGTTGTTCAAGCTCTTAATTTAGCACTAACGATCATCTGATAAAACAGTCCAGATTCTGCAACTAAGCTTTAATGGATATGGGCTGACAGACACTACCTGAGAAAGAAAAATAATCTGCATATGTTTATTTTCTTTTGGCTCACAAGCATTTCTAAGAGGTCAACAAGTTTTATCTTACTCTCTCCTGAAATTAATTTTGCTGTACAGGAGTTCTGCTTTAGCTGCTAAAACCAACCATTTACTCAGGTCTTCAGGACAAGGAAAAAGTTGTCTGCAGATCTGAGCAAAATTGCTTTGCACAGTATAAGTTAATTCAGCCCTAGATCTATGTTAGCATTACAGAGATTTTGCAGCTTAGTGTCTAAGAACTAACACCCACAAATTGCCCTTACTTTTAAGAAAGCTGAGTGCCACATTTGAGAATTTTGAAAACGGAAGCTAAACACTCTGAGAAAAATGCTACCACAGTGGTCTATATTTTTAGTTTAGTAATATTTCACACAATTCTTAAAAAGTTTAACAGAAAAAACCATCTTTCTGAAGACAGTTCCCTCTCCTGTGGCCTGTGATCCATAACATACCTACAAAGAAATTGGGACCCACAATTCTGACCATTCAGCCCCACCAGCAACAGAATTCTTCTCGCTCCAGCATCATCTGTAGTGTTGGAGAATAGTTTGTTTGGCACATATGCTCTCTGAGTGTGAAGTCATTCAAGTGAAATGAAAGACAGTCTGGTGCAGCTCATTCATTAATTTTCACAGCAGTTGGTGCCCTGTTGGCATTTCAAATTAACATAAGGAAAAGTTCAAGAGATTTAACTTCATTTCAAATCATGTCTACTATGATTTTCAAGAAATGTTACAAATAGATTAAATTGCATTAGTAAAAGCTAATTGCAGAGTAAAAGAGAAGAATATTAAATGCTAAGTACCAAACTAATTTCAGAGTAACATAATTTTACCAGCTGAATCATCCTCTACATAAAAGCTCACACTCAATAGCTGCAGCAGTGACTGAGTCGCTGGGCAAGCTGAAGTCCCTAAAGATGTTGGTTGCAAGTGTTAAATGACAACTTCAAAAGAAAGGATTTCAGACCTGTTCAGTTCCCAGCTCCAGGCCCTTCCAACCTCCTCTGCAATTGGACCCAGGCTCTAAATAAATGTGTTCTTATGTATATGGTAAACTCCTCGAGGCTACTGGAAAACTGCACAGCTTTAAGAACACACAGAACTTTTATGATAGGACTGGAGTTTCTTGGCACCTGCCTTTGGTCATTCGTTTTCAAAACCCCCAGAAACATTTTTTTGTATTAAATGATCCTGATCTGACCATGAAATAGGGAACTTGCATTAAACCCTTGCAATCTCAAGTGTAATTGAGGTTCCTTATTCATTTCTGCAATGGTTGATCTTGCTGTCTGTCTTATAAGGTCACAGAGGACTCAGGAAATACATCAGTTGAAGAAAACTGGCCATTTGTTGATGGAGAGATTTAAAACACACCAGTTTTTCCAAATAATGGAATATCCAATGCATTTTATGCCTTGCTTACTTCCCTGGTGTGTGAAGAATTTCAGCGTGAAAATCGTGCACTTCCAATAAAAAACTTGGCAAATCAAAAAGAAGGAAAAAGGGTGATAACACTAGGGAAACTTGAAAATTGTAGCCTGGCATTATCTAATTACAAATCAGGTAGCTATTAATGAAGCTGGATAAGAGCTGACAAAAGCACCAAGGTGCAATCACCTAATTTAGGTATTAGCAGTGCAGGTAGCTGCATTTAAGCATCTCCCTTCTATATAATAAAGAGAAATAGGTTCTTCAATGTTGTGTTTATTCTTTCTCTGTGAAGGAATCAGAAGTGCTTATTTTTCTCATTGTCTATTTATTTTCTCGTTGTCCAGAGTCCATTTGATATCCAAAGTCAGGTAGGTTGAATCCTACTGCCTGGTATCTGGATGCTACTGAGAAGACAAATTGAGGCATTGGCATCCTTGAGAGACTGCACTGAAGGGATATTTATGATGCTGAAGGAAAGGATGAAATTCATCAAGTCTCCAAAAAGAATCTAACTAAGGGCAGGACCTGTGCTGCAGTGGCACCACAGCACTCAGGTCAACATCTGTGTTGACAAATAGACAAGTTCTCACAGGAAAAGGGCATTTCATTGAAATTTTTCTAGCATTATTTTTCTCTGAAAAGGCATGATTTCATGCTGAAACAGCATGAAACAGCAGGAGCTGTAGAATTTCTGTGATCACGTGAATTCTAAGTTTAGATGGAGAAACAATGAATATCCAGCAGTACTTCACAAATACTGCATGCCACAGGAGTGGGAGAAAATATCCATAAGGAAACCATTTTATACTTGTTACATTCAGTGCATGGGAGGAACACTGAGTTCATTTCTGAGCTCAGTAGACACAGGAGGACTGCTTAGGTTTGTTTTGAAAGTAGAAGCTGCATAAACAGAATTACTGTAATGGCTTAGTGTTTGCTAAGACTGCAAACTCAAGAAATGAAGCTGTAAGTTTAAAAAGAGAAAAGAGAGATGTGCACTGTGTTGACTGAGTAAGCTAAGGAGCAAGGCTAGTAAACAGAAAGGAAGATACATAGTTTGTTTTTTGGTTACCTTAAGACATTCATGTTCATTAATAGTAAGAGCTGGCCATGATGCTGCCTTAACTTAGTCTAAACCACATAAGCTGCTCCTCCCTTTCTATAACATAATAGTATAATGTTATAATATATATATAAAATATAGAGCCTCCACTTTAGCTATGTGCATCTGCTCAATTCCACAGTGTGACACAGAGGTGGCTCCTGTCACACACATTGCTTTGTGCCTTATGACACAAAACCCCTGAAGAAATCAGTCTGCAGACCACTGTCTTTTGCTACTTGTGGGCTTCAGAGTAACAGAGTAGAGAGCAGAAGGGCCAGAAGTCAGGAAGAAGAAAGTGATATAGCTGATAGTGGATTCCAAAGTTCAAAGCCAACAGAGCCACTCTAAGTTCCTGGAATGGCTCAGAAGCAGAAAAGCTTCTGGGTGATCAGTTACAGGGTCAGCTTCAGAGGGTACAGTAACAGACTATGCTGTGTCTCACCAAACCTGAGGTTCAGCCCTAGCATGGCATGTGCTCGAACTGCTGAAGTTATTTGTTCTTCAGACCTGGGTAGAAAAATTCCTCCCTTTCAGAGCAGAGGTATTGGACCAATGGAGAAACCTTTACTTGAAACTTTGTGTGCACATACAGGAAAAACTTAAGGACAGTTCGTTTCCCCTTCCTTTCTATTGGATCCTAAAAGATTTATTCCCTCCTCTTCTTTGCCATGCACATTTATCTAGGGTTACTGGCTCATCATCAGATTCACCAATGCTCTTCTGACATTCAAAAATGATCAAAACACCAAAGCCACTCTCTGTAGAGACTCTATTCAAAGTTTCTGCAAACTTGTGGATTGAGAGTTTTAAAGATAATTGAAAACCTGCAGCAACAGGCCCCACTCACTGTGCAAAAACCAGTAATTATGAATAGTTTATTTAAGAGACTTTCCCGCTTTGGCCTCCTCCAGACCTTTGAACTTTGTGGTTTGTTCAGAGGCCAAGGGGCTCTTAACAGGAGTTAGAGTTTACCAGCAGTTTACTTGTGCATAACTACCCATGTTCACATGGGTAATACAGATACATGCAACATATCTGTAATTTCTTTGATTGAATGCAGACAGCCATAGTTAGAAATTTCACCTGGGACACAGAGTTGAGATCAGCTAACTTGGGAAGGTATAGCCAGAAAGGCAGTGGAGTCACAACCATACTGCAAAGCAACAGAGCTTCCACAGCTGCCTCTGGGGTGAAGCTTGTAGGTTTACAGTCCTGTTAACACATATGGATGAACTTGAGCAATACTTTATGCTTGAACTCAACTGTGTTAGCACAGTCCAAGTCCTAAACCTATAGCACAGTATGCAAAATAATAAAACTATGCAACAGAATGATGGGATGCTTTAAATGCAAATCCAAAGGATTCATTTCTGCACATAAGATACAACATACTGTGTGAGGTTTTAAACACCTTGCAGATAAACAGGAGAGACAAAGCAAAATGGACTATAACAAAACTCTCCTGGTCTCAAGCTGTTATCTCATCCATCTGAACAAGCCAAACAAACTGTGTTAAATGAAAGGCTAGGACTGAGCATCTCCAACTGCCTTCTGACATTTCAGCATTGCAGTTAAAGGTCTGCTCCTTTGGAGGAGCCTCTGTTTTCCAAATGAAGAATTGGGAATGCTTTTCAGTTACTTCCATGAAGGTTACAATATAATAAATAAGAAAGCATGAGTATAAACATCAGACTAACATCTGAAAATGTTGTATCTGATTCAATATGTTCAGAATGTATTAAATTAATTACATAAATAAAGTTGAGAGACAAAGCATTGCTGTCAGTAACTTAGTTCCAGATCAGAAAAGGGACTTGGGAATTACCATATGCAGAGTGGAAGAGACCATGAATCAAATCTTCCAGAAGATTTTCAAAAGCAATGGAAAAACCTTGGAGGGTGAGAAATTACCACAGGGATCAATAGTTGCTTTAATTGCAATTGTATACAAACAAACAAAACAAATGTATTTCAGCAAGTGCTTTTGTCTCTACCAGCAAACAGGATAAAAGCAGTAGTAATAGCATAGTCTCAGGAAATGCTGTGGCATTCAGAGTATTTCATGAGTGTTTAAAGAGTTTTTCATCAGAATATAGTGAATTTAATGGTGACTGAATATTTCATGGAATTATATTGAGTTCCATGTTTTAGGTAGTGAACTGGGATGAGGATACAATTTCTGGGGCAGTCATGTCATCCTGAAAAAACAATTACCCTGCTGCCATCCCAGTTCTCTGTGTGCTCAAGGCTTAGTGGAGCAACACAACACCACCTTTAAGAATCTGGAACCAGGACCTCACATCCCATTAATCAGAGGGTTTATAATGCAGACATCATATTCTGCACAACACACTGCTTGATAAACACACTGCTACAGTTCCATAGCAGACAGAGTCTCTCAGGAAACCAACCCGTTATAATGTTCTGTGCAGGCCTGAAATCACTCTTAAAAAAAATCTTCAACACATGAAGAAATTGAAATGGACTATGCTTTGTTCTGTAAGAGAGAATGAATTTATTTTTATATCAAGGAGATAAAAATAGGATCAAATGGTTGCAACCACATATACACACACCCTTTAGGAACATTGGGCATGAACTCCAGGGGGAAAAATAATTAACAAAAGATGGTATTGGAGTGGGTTCTTTTCACCAAAGAAAAGTTAGGGTTTGATTTTAATTTTACCTCTGAACAGGATGTACCAGGATGTACCGTAAGAAACTGCATCGCACAGTTAGTACATCCATTGTATGCCCTGGTACTTCAAGAACATTATTTTCATAATTATTAATTCTTTTCATCTGGAAAAACTATGGGAAAGGCCCCACAACAGGTCATCAAAAATAACACTTTTAAATCCACCTTTGTTATCAGCAAGGACACAAAATTAATTCAGTTACAGCCAGACTTATTAGAAACATTGTGATTATCAGGAGAGCAGCTGGTCCCATTTGGAAGTTTCAGTAAAGCAGAATGGCACTCTGAAAGATCAAAGACCTTTAGCACTTACACTTTAGCAAAGTAAGTTAAAAGCCAAATGTAGGTTAGTTTGGAAAGAAAAGGGTCACTTCATAAACAGACAGAAGAAAGAAAGATACAACACAAAATGCTTTTTCTCAGTTATAAATAGAACACTGCATCCTACTAATCAAAATGTAAGATAACTTGTAACTAGAACTTTTCTGAGCCATACAGCTATTTAAAAGGGATTGCTTTATCCTCACAGTACAACATGGCTGGGGTGTTTTTTCTACATTCTTGCATATTCTGAGCACATGTAAAGGCAAATTTAAGGACACTTCTAGGTAGCTATTTGTAGAGTTGCATAATTCTGATGACACAGCTATTATATGAGAAATTATGACAGTAATGCAAAACAAACAAGAAAAGGATAAATATATGAAATATAAGTAGCAGTATAAAGGTCTAGCTGCAATACTGTAACATGGTAGCAGACCTTTTATATAAAGAGTGTTTTGGAGAGCTGTCTCCCATCTGTACAGATGATGAGCAGACAGTTGGCACAGAGGGAGGAGCAAAGTCTTCCTGCAGCTTTGACAACAATTTACATCTGTAATCATGAACAGCGTTGCATAGAACGCACAGTAAATGTGATAAATAATGCTGCCACCTCACGCCCATCAGCTTTCAATGTGCTTTTGTTATTACCCTGCCTGACTTACAGATGGCAAAGCAGAAGCAGTGCAGAGTGAAAATGATTTCCCAAAGATAATTTAGGGGAAGAAAACCTCCTGAAGCTCAGACCATTGTGTGCTGTCGGAGCGTGCAGCGCAGTGGGTGGTGATGCAGCGTTGCCGCTCTAACCAAGCTACACTCACTGTTCCTCATCACTTCTCTGCATTACAGATATCATGCAGCTGTTTACAAAATTATGGCTCCCTGTGCCTCACACAATCTCTTCTAAATAACAGAGTGAGATATCTCATGGTTCAGGTCACTCCTTTTATCACTTCCTTTCCTTCGTCTCTTCCCATGGAATAGACAGTGGAGATTTGACATTGCCTTGCTCACAGGATTTTGTCCTTTCTTTTACCAAATTTCAAGAAAATACACACAGAAGGAAAAGCATATGTTTGCTTCTCTGTTCCTTGGAAAAGTATCTGAAACCATGTTTGTTAAACGATGACAAGATTTACATAGTCAACTGAATTCAAACATATCATATATTTTCTTCATTTCTTCTGACTCAGAAAAGGTAATTAGAGGCAGTTTGCTCTCAAAAAATGCCAAAGAACTATATTCACCTATAATACTTGCCAGAAATGTTTACAGATGTGGTTTGGGGACAATCAGCATTTAGTTGGTTTTTTTGTCACATGCCTCAAACACACTCTTGATCTAAAACAACAGCAGGCAACATACTGAAAATTAATTTTATATTTTTCCAAGCACAGCTTGAATCTTTTTCCACCTACTCACTTATTCTTTGCAGTATGCAAGAAAGCTTGCCATAATCCTACAGATCAGCATAGCTTATATTTATTGCCCAATTATGAAAGAGTAATAATGAAAATGAAAAATGGCATTATAGATTTTTAGTCATATAATTCCAGTGTTCCACTTTGCTAAAATGATGTAAAACACCCACCCTTATTAGCCAGGAATATGCTGAAACAGCATTTAAATAAAGACAAAACCCACAGCCAGGAAGAAAGAAAAATGCTACAGACAAATTTTACAGTTTCCAATTAGGTGTTTCACTGCAAATAAGATACCAAAAAACCCTTAAAATTTATATATTCATAACATTATAGAATGCAAAAGGACCTCAGATTAGCACTCTTTATATAGCATTTATCTCAGAGTAGTGTTTTGAGATCTCAAAATAAAAGTACAACCTATGACTGGACAAAAAGGATATTTTGTTTGTTCCTAGGTTTGCTATGTATCTTCATTTGGGGCAAAAAAATGCAATTCTCTGCCTTCACACTTATAAAAACATCTGGTTAGACGAGTCAAAGACCAAAATATTTCTTGCATTATGTGAAATTACAGCATCTAAAGTGTTGCAGTCATTTGGTAATCTAAGCATCAGACACTACTGTGTTTAAATTACAGCAAATGTTGGCACTTTAATGGAGAAAAGTACATACATAAAAATCAAATTAAAACAGCAAATATTAAAGTAGCATTAAGGTTGGGAGTTTAATTAACTTTTCTGAAAGTCAGATTACCCAATACATTGGAGATGCTCAGGTGGCTGAACATGGAAGGAGCAAAGTGAGGAAGGGACAAGAGATTGTAAAATCAACTCACTCAAGGTCACAGCACTGTGTAGCCACTGGCTTAGGAGAGGAGCTTGCTCAAAGCAGGAAAGAGCTGGAACTGACTCTCAGATAGATGCTGGAAATGTGGTTTCCACTGATTTAAAACCAAACACTAGATGAACTAGGGACCTACTATATTCTTGTTATACTGGGGAGAAATAGCACAGTCTGGGCAGGTGTGGGAAGCTCGAGGAACAGCCTCCAGGAACCTGGAAACCACAGCACAAGGAGCCAAGGCAGCTGACATTTTTAGAAGCAGGGAGCAAAATGGCCTATACAAATCTTTTTGTTACTGTGGCTGTGATGGCAGTTGCTTTCCTCAGCAGTGATCTCTCCAACACACCATCTCGTCATGTACTCTGAGTACATCAGTGATCCTTCAGCACCACTGCCTATACACAAGAAAATAACTGCAGAAAAGTCCTCTCTTTTTCTGACACATCTTATCACAGAACTCATTTGCTATAAAAGGTGTTTCTGAAGGCTGCAGAACCTGACAACTTCTGGATTTAAGGGGTAAGGTAGCAGAAATTCCCAAATCATTCTGTGGAGCCAGGGAAATGTTACTCAAAGGGATGTTTATCTATTGTAAGTGCAAGTTTCTCAAAGATCTGGACATAGGGTCCATCCACCACTTCCTCTCTCCTGCTTCTTTAAATACTTAAATTAATGCTTGGGTCCTATCCAAGCCTTGTTTTTCTCATTTCTCAGTGCTCTGACTTGTATATTAACTTCAGATCATCCTTGTGGTGTCCCAGGCACTGTTGAGTGCTCAAGAGAGCACATACCAACTCTGCTCAGGCAGCAGCAGATCATGGAGTTCAGCAGACAAGGTGATAGCTTCTTTCTGCCATTAATCAACAGGTGTAAGGATTACACGAGGCACATAGCAATGGGCAATTCCCTGACATTGGGGTCCTCCTCCCTCCCTGCAGTCAGTCATTTGAACTGCCTGTGTGTAAAACCAGCCTAGTACATGCATCCAGCAGGACTGCATGTGAAACTTCAAATGCTCTTAACTAGCTGGATGAATTGCTCCATCTCCAAGAACTGCTTCTTCCTCTCTTTCTACCATATGTTTATTTTAAAACAGTGACATATAGGAGGTTGGAGCTATTGCCTCTGCATATGTCTTCCCTGGAGCAAAAACTACACCTGCAACTCCTCCTAGTAGCTTTAAAACATCCAGCTTTAGTACTGATAGCAACAAAGCCACATGACACAGAGCTCATTCTGACTAGCTTTAAGTTTGCACCTTAATAAATCCAAGGCAGGTTCCTCCAGCTTTTTCTCAGCAGCTCACTGCCATGCTCAGTGCTTCCCATACACGAACAAGCTGCTTTAAACCCTGTTGTGATGTGCTGTGGCTCTGCTGCATCATGGGTGTACCCTCAGTGCCCCATATGCCTGGCAGACTGACACTGGATCAAGGTGAGGAGACTAGATATGCTCTTCCAGTTGTGGTTCTGCTGCATCATGGATGTGCCCTCAGTGCCCCATGCCTGGCAGACTGACACTGAATCAGGGTGAGGAGACTAGATATGCTCTTCCAGTTTCTGTATACACAACTGAGTTGGTCCAAACATTAGGTCAGAAACCAATTTCCAGGAAGGTATCTCTTCTGTAAGTCACTGCAGCTCACAAAGCTCCACTGTTTTTTAGATAGAGTAGTGAGATGATAGGAAGACAGAAAACAGCCTTTTTTATTCCCTGAGCCCTTCTCCACTCTTGCTAAAGAGGGTAGCTTCTGACTGTGGATGCATTGGATGGAAGCTATTTAGAAGTAGTTTTCTGACCACAAAATCAACAAAACAATTTCCACTTTACCCTTGGAAATAATATCTTCAACAACATGGAGATGACTAACACAATACAGGATGTTTCATTTCTACACAAGTGACCACAACAAATAACAACCATCTGTGGTTACAGATGAGTTGTTTGGGAGTGTCTTTTCATCATCTCTATGCTGTCTTAAAATTTTTATCCTTCATATTGCTTGAAAACAATTATTACACACCATATTTTTTAACGTTCCTTATCACTATGCAGCACAGGTAGCATGATTTTCTGGGAAATTTATAGCTCACATTCATTCCCCTCTATACTCTTAATCTAGCAGCAGAGATTGTTTATCAATATTTCAGTCTCAGATTGGCTACACTGAAAAGGAAGGGGGATTTGAGCAGATGACTGTGGCAAGCTGAATAGTGTAAGAGGTTAATGCACAGCTATGTCTCTTGATCTACCACTGAAGAAACACTATTGCTAAATTATGTGCAGAGGAAGGCCAAGATCAGGGTGTGTGATGGAAACCGACTCAGGTTCTAATTTAACATTTTTTTCTGCACACTTCAGATTATTTCATAAACACTACAAAGGCATGAGCTACACTACATCCTGTGCAGACAAACTTGTATCAAATGCATTCATATACTGGGAGTTAGTTTGACCTTATGCCTATGTGAGTCAGATCAGAAAAGTCCCAACACCTTTAAATAAAGGAACTCCACCATAGACAGACACACCAGAAACACTCTGTCTGAGAAGCAGCACTTCCAGAGGTCATTTTAGTTTACAACATCATAAATTCTTATTAGCAGCTCAAGAAAAAATGATGGCAATGAATGCAGAACAAGAACATGAACTCTTTCCTTACTCTCCTTCAGCACCAAGGTTGCTGACTTTGACATAGGGATGGCTCACTCAGACACCTTTTTCTGGTGCTGTGCAGCTACTGTGAGAGCCTACTGTGTTTAATCTGGTCCTGAAAATAGCTTGACTAGCCAGGAAGAGAACAATTGTGTTTAAAAATGCCCCACCATAGGTGAAGAGAGGGGTCAGTTTGTCTTGGAGCACTCCTTCACCTTGCTGTCAGTGGAGTAAAAAGATAAGTGCAGCCAAAGGAAGGTTTTAGTACATCCAGGATTCCCTGGTGTTTCCAATATCCAAGCCATAATTTCACACCTCTGTAGGTGTTTTTGAGCCCATTCTGAGGTAAAATAGCTCTTGGGATGCTCTTTTCCAGGCCAAGGGTAATAGATCCACGTAGCTGTTACTAGACTCCCACTTGAGCAGCAGCTGTCCCATGTGCTCTGCTTGCAGGTGACAGACTGGTACTTCAACTTTGACAGATCCTCAAATCTCTAATGCATTTTCTCCATTTATGGACAAGTCTGAGGAATTAGATTAGCTCCCAGTTGTGCCATTCAGTCAGAAATCCCACTAACAGAATTCCTCAAAGTCAAGAGTATGGCAATTACAAGATTGATCCCTGCCTAAGCTATAACTACTTGCCTCATGAATAATTTTATTCTCTGGGGTTGTCAATCTAGCACCTTCTATGAACATTAAATTTATTACAGTAAGTTAAAGAAAAAAAATGACGTGGTTTCGAAGTCATCGGAGATGAATATTGCAAGAAGCAGGAAAGGTGAGCATGAGACACCAAGGGCACCCTTATGCCATGTCCATCTCAATTGCAGCTTTCATGCATCTGTTGCCTTTAGACTGAGGTCAGGATTCTGCAGCAAGGTGTGGTGAAAACAAGGGCAGGCACAGTGTGCTGAGAAAACTTTTCCATGCCTCCCAGATGGGCCATGACTGAACCAGCAGTAGGACCTACCTGTCCTACATGCTATGCTACCTACAGCAGCTGCATGCCTCTGGTTACTTTGCCCACCCTTTGGTTTGAAAGTTCAAAGCTACTTATAATTATATAATACATTCTTATGACAGCCTTGAAAGTATTTCAATAGTATTACACCAGGATTTTTTTTTTTTCACAAATGCACACTAGGCAAGCTAAAATCAGATGCAAAGAGGAACATGCTCCTTCTATAACACTGAAAATATTTCTAAACAGGTGGAGAAAGTTTAGCATTTTAAGCATGACAAGATGTCATAATAAGCTCGTTATTTTTATGTAACTTAAAACTTGCAAATGCATAAAGAATTTCATGTTTCTTTAGAACTCCATGTGAAGCATTAATTTGTTGAAAATTACCTGAGTGGTATGAAACAGCACATTGGTTAAAAAGCAGACCAAATATTTAGTATATGCCAAACCACTATAGCTCCTGTTCATTCATAAAAATAACAATCCTTCATGTTCAGCAAGAATTCCTACATTCCTGTTTCAGCTAGAATTTTTTTTACATTAAATAGATGCTGTTAGGTACTTCAAAGAAATTATACCTATGGTTATTTCTATCTTGGAACTAGAGTGGATATTATATGACTGTGATACAATGCATTTCATGCCAACATTTGTACACACAATACCTTTTTTTTAACATACTCATCTACGAAGTTCTTAAAAAAAAATAATCTTATTTTGTCTAAGAATTCTTTTTACCTAACACAAAAGTAACATGCAAGTTGAAATCCAAGGACAATTTTAGACATTTTAAAATGTGAACAGCATTATTATACTAATGTCCCAACTGTGGCTTTTAAGAAAAAAATAATTTGGACGTGAGGCATGAGATGAAAATACAAGAGAATCTTGGAGATAGAAGCTTTTCTCAGATTTATCCTTCAATTCCCCTGATATAGTGGTCTCTTTGGACACATTTCTGAGTTCACAAATAAGCCATACAGAATTCATTTTGGAAGGCCACCCGGATTAAAGATGTAGGAAAAAACATCTGAAAATATCTGGAAATTTGGCATCAAAAATCTCAATCCCAACAAAAATGTTAACACAGAAAAATCCTAATTGATTAAGCATCAGACTGTTTGCAAGTGTAGAATTGCTTGAAAAATATCTTCTTCTTTTTTCACTACTCAGATTGTAAATTTAGGCTTTTTTATATGGAGATCAAGATGAATGATTTGCTCATATTTATAAAAAATTTGTAAACAAGAACAGAAGAAAATTGGGATGGACGGAAACTGCCAAATCCTACCAGTACTGGAAGACAAGGACTCATCCCTTATTCTGGGAAGACTGGCTGGGCAATACATAAAAAATATTTTCATTGACAGTGTCTTTCTGTCAACATACTGCTGTGCAAGAAATTTCTCATTTCATGGTTTTTCTTTCTTTCTAGAAAATGGACTTGTCTGGCAAGTTCTTTCTTCTTGCAGCAGCAATCAAAGAATCCAAAACTATAATCAATTGTTAGAGTGCTGCTATTAGGAAAGCTGAAAGGTTTGCTTGTCTTATGAGGATAAATTTCCCTGAATTGCTTTTGTGTGATTTTTGCTTTGGTATTACAGTGAAAGCAAAAGAGCCATTCAACTATTCAATAAATATATAAGCAAAATAAAAGCATCCTGAAGTATGTTTTTTAATGCAAAAGCCACAAGCAGAAACATCTTCAAAGGAGTGATTCATACCTAGCCTGTATTTTTTTCTCACATCTGTCTTCCAGTTTCGGGAACTTATGTGATTTAAAGCATCTCTCACTTTTGTGTTCTTCCAGCTTTTTAGCAGCTCCAGAAGATTAGCATACAACTATTATTCATACAAGAAGATTAACATCCTACTGTTATTCATATTTTGCACATGGAAAGCTGAAAAAAAATTTAATTTATAAGATCTCAGCAAGTTAAACAAAATCTGCTTTAATGGGAGTGTTGATTCTCAAATATTTGCACAACTCTGGAAAAATGTGACTCAGGTGACAAAGGACACTAGAACAGGGAATTAAAGCCAGGGATCTGCAGTCCCACTGAGGCTAATCATTCCATTTCTTGTCACCAAAGACAGCCTGTCTCTGGAACAAGGAGCAAAGTTATTTTTTGATGTGCGGAGAACAGACACTGTCAGTTATTATCTCTTTCCATCCTCTAGATCATTTCCTCTGCATTGCCCAGATTCTTGCCTGCTCCAACTGGTGTTTGCCTCTCAATGTTCTGCCACTTTAATGACTTTTACATTGGTTGTTTCAATCAATATTTTATGGCCAGATAAACCAACTCACCACCTCTCCCGGTACTTACACAGCTACAAGCACAATATGACAGCTTACAGAAAGTATTTTTGTAACTAAATCTAAATCTGGCCACATACCACATCTCTTCTACACCTTTCAACACAGCAAGTTTGCACCTGACTACCTGTGTTTGAGTAGGACACTGCATACACAAATATGAAACCACTGACCTTAAACTATAATTAGCACAGAACATAGCAGCCTAGCCATTTAATGAAGCAGACCACTGAAAGCTCTCACTGGCTTTCTTTTTTATCAAGCTTTCAGATTTTTATTTTTAAACACAAATTTGTACCAATTACCAGAGAGAGACACACACATTAGGCTGCTCTGCTGGGCCATCAGAGTGAGCTGAATCACTTCCCCACAGCTTACTCCTTCAGGAATGGCACCTTCCAAGTAGAATGCAAAACCTGGCAACTCTCAACAAGAACAGTTCAAAACAGAATAAGAATATAAAAGGAGGCAAATAAAAGAAAAATATAAAGGTGGGGGGTAGAGTATCCCTATCCACTTAGTAGTTAGTGAAAAATTTTGCAGCCCACCTCCTGTCTTTGACATGAGGAAACCACAGTTTTTGCATTTTAACAGCTCCAGAATTCTTTCATCTGTTCATTTTGAAACTGAAATAGCTGAGGCTGATCACGAGTCTACTGT
>NW_008652480.1:52104-59780 GCF_000695815.1 Acanthisitta chloris
CAACTGTGAGTATGCCACTGAAAAATCCCTTCCTGCAGCTTCAATTCTGCCACTTCTTCAAAATAGGCACTTTTTTGAACATTCTATGCAACACTTTGACTAATGACACATCTCAGGCTCAATCCTTGCAGTGAAGGGATGAAAACAAACCTCCCAATAGAAGAATATAAACATAGAAATAGAAACTGAAATCATTAATCAGGTAGTATATTTAATAAAGCTATGAAGTGGTTTAGGCAGTAGAAACCTTCAGCTCTTGCTGTATTAGCAGAACAAGGTTGACTACATGAGCCTATAGGCTGTAAAGAGTAGAAAGCAAAGCAAAGGTTGGTTTGTTTCTGTTTATATCTGATGCTGTATATGAAGTTTCTGGGTAAAGGTGATGATCTGACAATATGAAGCTCTCTAACAGTTAAATACTGCTGCCAGCTCAGGTACCATCACACTGCTACCAGCTGAGGTAGCAGCAGTATGATTTTCACCTCTGGACTCCTCAGAGTGGACACTTGGGCCCTTTTTTCTAATGAATCTTTCATGTAGGAGCAAAACAAATAAATATTGAATAAACATATCTTTCAAAGTCAATATGCACTGTGAATGCAAGGAGTGGCATTTTTATCCTAATTGCTTCACAAACATATACCTAAAATAGTCTTAAATACAACTGATGTCCTCTGCTATAGTATTTATCTTAACTGCCTGAAGCTCATAAATCTTGTTGGAAAATCCACTGCACTTTGGTCCATATAATAAAATACTGTATCAACAAGAAACCAGAACTATTCTCATGGATTTACCAAACCTCACCTCTTGCAAAGATTCCATACACAAGGCAGCAATTGTGACAATGACCCCATAAAATAGGCCTGAGCAACAGAATATTTGCATGGCATGGCTTCATCTGAGCACTGGGACCTGTGCAAGCTCTGCTCAAGGTCTGGCACTTGTACATGAATGGCAAAGACTCGGGATCTGTGCAAGCTCCGCTCAAGGTCTGGCACTTGTACATGAATGGCAAAGACTGCATGACAATGTGGCTAAGGGGAGGAAAACCATCATCATCACGTAGCTGCCTATTTTCCTTAGGGATGCACTAGCAGTATAAGTTTAATTACAGTTCAGCTGCCCAATGTGTGATGCCCTCATAGCAGCAGGAGCATTTAGCTATGTACCTGGACTGTGCTTTTAACTTCGTGAGTTAAAATTCTGTGGAAGATTTTCTGCTATGAAGATGGTTTATCATTCTTTCACTTGGTGGCTCTTCATTGACTTCCAAACTCCTGTTTTATATCCACTGTGGGAACTAGATATGGACTGATGCAAACAGTAGTTTTGACTGAGGCCATCTCCAGCCCTGATGTTGTATGTGCCAACTGTCCAGCCCCAGCCCTAGCAGCTAGGCATCACAGGAATTGATTCCTACAATCAAGGACATCATGAAGGAATATAGCCAAACATGATTACTTTCTTTACTGACACCCTAATTCAAGATCATCTGCAATGAACCTTTTCCAAAAAGCAACAAAAACAAGGCTTCTGGAAAAAGGAATCCTTCTGAATTGTGCACATTCTGTCATGTTTTGCAGGTGCTTATCTAGGGGGAAAATAACACAGTGCCTGGCTTTGCAGGGGGTTTACTATCCAGAAAGGAACTCTCACTGAAAATCTGGGCCATAATGCTGTGTTTTGTGATCTACTGAGCACTTTTTTTTTTTTATGGAATGCTGTTGCTTGGTATGTATGTCTAACATTATAGTGTTAATTGTTTAATGTCATAGTGTTAATTAGAGGTTCTCTACCAATGAACTACTTCACCCCTCTCATATGCAGAGCTGATTAACTTCTAGGTATGCATTATACTAAAAGGTATATTAATTAGCATTCAAACATTCTATAATTGTATAATGTATTAACAATATTACATTTAATTGCAATAATCATGATGAAATTGCATGTGGGTGGCACTACAATTTAATACATTTACATATTTCAGGCATGAGACTTATGATCTAAATTCCAGCAGCTCCTCTTCAATAACTGATCTGATTTTTGTGCTTTTCTTTAAAGGCAACCTTTAGCTATTCTGCAGAAAATCTTTGATTCACAAATGGAAACTGCAAGTTTAAACTTATTTTTCTTTCAGGTGAGATTCCTACCACACACAGAGATGAGACAGAAGGTCACTGAATACAAACTGTGCAAGCCAAGGGGGGAAAAAACACCCCACAACTAAAAACACCCTTTCCTTTTATTGTTAGATTACTGTATTTCTTTGATATATATATCATGCAGAAAATGTTATTGATGTCTAGATATTTTATCTTGTTTCTGGCATATTGTTACAATGTTTAGTCTTCCTCTAACTGAATTACCACAATATCATACTAAAGTCATGCTTCAATGTTTGGCTGACCTAACTGCAATACTTTTTGCTTCTGATCCTTCTCCCCACACAAGATCTTCCTCTTGTACATTATTTAGAGACTCACTGATACAACACCTAATCCTAATCCAAGCTGTCCCATCTCTGAATGTAAAATATCACAGGCAGTATCTCAGCATGCACAGGAACATTAAAGTTTGGTCCTCAGAAACATGAAATATGCCATCAGTACCCAAATACAGCACACACTTTTGACAGTTGATAAAAAGATACTGAAAATCACAGGAGTCATCATCTTCCTTCAAAAATTAATATAAACTAGCTAGACTTGCAATGGACAGATGATCAGTGTCATCTTTCACCAATCTGGTAAACAACTAACCCCAAAGAGAACTAAAGGGAGATGTCCTGAATATATGAAAAAAAAAAAATTGAGAGCAATTTCAAGTGTGCAGAAGACAAATCCTGCAAGCATATTGCAATGGAGAGAAAGGAGACAACAGGCTGTCCTTTCTAAGAACCTTTAGAGGTTCCACCTTCTCATAGATTCATCAAGGTTGAAGGAGACCTCTAAGATCATCAAGTCCAACTTTTCACCTGCCATTCCACTGGAATCCCTAAACCATATCCTCCAGTGTCAGATCCAGATGCCTCTTAAACGCTCCCAGGGAAGGTGGTTCAACCACCTCCCAGGGCAATCTATTCCAATGCCTGACCACCCTAACCATGAAAAACTTTTTCCTAATATCTAATCTGAATCTCCCATGTCTCAGTTTATGACCATTCCCTCTAGTCTTCTCACTGCATGCATAGCAGAAGAGACAATACCCCACCTTTCTACAACCCCCTTTCAGATAGTTGTAGAGAGCTGACTAACCACCCTTTCTACCCTGCAGTATCCCCTCCAAGCACAAAGGCTCTCATCCCCCCACAACAACTCGCTAATGCTGAGTACAGGGGGATGATCACTTCTGTAGTCCTCCTGGCCACACTATTCTTGATACACACCAAGTTGCCTTGGCCTTCTTGGCCACCTGGGCACACAATTGGCTCACATTGAGCCAGTTGTCTACAAGGATTCCCAAGTCCCTTCCTCAAACATCTCCTGAGCCTGTCCCAACACCTAGCCTGTCAAACTGCACGGGGTTCTTGTCCCAGTTGCAGGATGGGGCACTCTGCCTTATTGAAACTCATGCAGTGGTCCTCAGTCTACTCATCAAGCCAGCCCAGGTATCTCTGTAGATATTTCCTACCCTTAGGCAGAAACTTAACACATGTCCAATCTTGTCACTGCTTCATATCCCTTTTTCCTTTTTTTCCTGCTGCTTTTCATACAGTTTATGTGATTCATCAGACACAGATCATTACCAGAATGCAAACAATTATTTCATTATTTTTGTGAGGAAGAAAGCATTATTTCAATCTGAGGGAAGCAGATGAAGTTATCCAATATGTCTAAACCAGTTTTCTAAAAAAGTCCTTAAAAGCAATGTAAATCTATTTTTTTTTTCTCAGAATATTTAATAGTGACTGTGGCTATGTTTGCATGCACAAATGTTTGGTTTTTATTCCATTGTCAGTACTGTTCTCTACCTAAAGACCAAATAGTATGTTACTGCTCCTTTCTGTTTTCACTTCTAAGCAGAGAGAATGGAAGAAGTAACTAGAATATTTTTCCATGGCTCTATATAAATCCTGACTGCCCTGAGAAATTCTTGTATAGAGTTATCTCAGAGAATTCTCAAAACAAACACATACAGTTGAATGGATTTTTTTTTCCCATTGGTGCAAAGAACTGCAGAAACCCACACACCACCCTCACGTAGGAAGGATGCAATTCCACAGCACAGACTGGCTCAGTGAAACACTGCTCAGGAGTGAGAGAAACCACCACTGCACTGGTGATGGTCTACTGAATTGTACACAGGAGTTTTACGATGTTCTGTAACAGCTAAAACCACCATGGGCCTACTACAGTGCAGATGCTGCAAGAACAGCCAGGCTCAATATTCAGGAGGTCAGGATACAATCCTTAGCTGCACACTACAATCTCTGCATCAGGAGAAAACAGCATCTCCTTTCCCAAGACCCTGCAGAAACTGCTGATGTCTATGATACTAGGATCTTATTCATGTATTCGTTTTTTTCAGATTCAACACATTCTTATATTAAATTAACATTTCAACCTGACTTTAGATAAAAAAAGGGAAGTGATTTTTCTTTATTCTTATTCTTTAAAAATTTAAATTTTGTGACTAGCAATGAATATAAGATTAAGTATCTGATCTGAGAAGACTTTTTCCTGATAGTTTCCTATTTAATATAAAAATGAATGTGTGGGTGTTTTTTTTGAAATGCAAAAATTACTCAGGTGCCTTAGAAACCTGCTACTTTGGAAACATATGAAATGCCTGTGTTAGCTTCAGAAATTAAATTTGGTTCTTTGAGTCACTTGGGCACATTTGAAAATATTACCCTTGATCTAACTCTTGGTAGAAAAAGATTGGTGTCTTCATCAAACAACCCACTGAAATCAAACTACTGTGAAATTCCCCACTTTAATGAAAAAAAGCTATTTTCCTAAAAAATTAAAATAAAAAACAATCCAAAGGATAGTTTTCATTTGCCTGATTAAACACACCCTATTGATTATTTCCAAGACAAAGACAGCTTCAGCTAAGCATCAGATCTGTTTTCCATTTTAGAGGGTTATTACATACTGTCTTTCCTATATATATTACTCTCATGTAGTCCTAACTCTTTCATTTACTATGTCTAATTTGAAGAAGACAGAGAATTTAAGCTGTTTAAATCTGAGGACATGAACAGAACCCTAGCAAAAGAATCCCTCTCCATATGAAGAGCTTATTAAGTAATTGGCCATCTCAGTTCAAGTCATTGAAATGATTGTTCTTTACAGTTATTACCCTGTGCTTTCAGTTTACATAATTTTTCCATTTAATACAAGTAGAAGATAAGTCACCAAGCTGGCAAACAGTGTTCTGATTAGCAAAAATATTTTGAGCTAAGACAAACTCTATGTAATTATTATTAGTATAATCTTATTACTATGATAAATCTTTAGATAAAGTTCAAATAGGAGCCAGTAGCTTCTATATGTAATACTAAATTTAATTACACCTAGTTAGGCCATTAAGTGAGAAATCCTGAGCCAGGCTGGGAGTTTGTGGATATCTAAGGAATGGACCAAGAGAGTTGACAGGTATTAATCCTGTTCTGTTCTTCCTGCATAGGGAAAAGAGGCTTTGCATGGAACAGAGGGATGAAAGGGATCTGTTTCTGCACTGTAATTACAGGTCACAAAGTATGTCATTTCATGTATTTAGTGTGCCTGGGATATTGGACCAAAACCCTTCCCTGATATTTGTCCATTCCCAGTTACAACCCCATATACCCAAAGCTGCTCCTGGTTCAGCACTGTGGCACATGTCACTTGGGACACTGAGAACAGACTCAGACCCCAAATAACCCCAAACCAATCTTGGACAGTTATAATGCTAACATTGCCAGCTAAATGAACATGCATTTTACAACTCTATATTGCTTAGCAGTTACTGGTGCTGTGCAAACTCTTGTCAGCCCTTTCTGCTGGCATCTTGCATTTCTGGTGATGCAGAAAGACACAGCTCAAAGGTCTGCTCTGCTGAAGCTGATGCAATGTGATCATCCAGCCCCAGGACTTGGGCTACAGATCTTAACATCATTGTCACCAGTCATGGACCTGTTTTCCCCACATATGCTCCTGCTTACAATAGCACTCACCTTAGAGGAATAAGTTGATTCTCTTACATATTTGTGTGTTTATTTTAAAAGACCTTGTGACAATCAGGTTCAGTGGTGGTCAGCTCTTGGTTTGCAATCATCTGGCATAGAAAGTGATAGCCATGGCTCACCACAGTAGAGAACTAGGACCTCTTTTTTTCCTGTTAATCTGAGCACTGTAGAGGTAAAATGAACCAAATGCTGCCAGACCATAGTGGTGACTGTGATTTATTAAAATCACAGAGTGCAATCAACAAAAATAGTGCAGAAAGAATATTGTACAAGACACTCAATACACAACCTTAAGTGGTGCTGTAGTACAGGAGATAAGAATACCTAAGGCACCTACATCCTGATGGAAGACAAGGGCAAATATTTAAAAGAGCACCTATGACTTGTAAAAATACAAAAGCAAATCCAAGCAATTTTTGAGTTTGCATCTGTGCATTTTCGAGGCATATCTGTGACATCCTAGCTATACTGGGAAACTTCAGAACACACTGTACAGACCAAGAAGTTATCTTTGACTGTCTAATGAAGTCAGTAGCATAATTCCTTCTCATTCTGCTGCATTCTTGATAATAGGTGGTTTTAATTTATTAATACACATAGATGGTTTCAAGATACAATTTTTTTCCAAAAAGGTATTGTGCACAGCTGTTGTTTTCCATTACTGAAAGAGCCACTGGATGCAGGCAGCATTTGTAAGATTGTTGTCATTCTAACTGCTGCAGAGCATATAAATTACAATACCATACTTGGTGGCAAATCAGTCACTACTGAAATTAATCACCTTCCTTATCACCTTGTGCTTTTAGCTTATCACATCATTGACTATCTGCTTATAATGAGTAACATTCGGGGATTGTTGTTACAAATACAATTTACAGTAATTATTAGGCTACTGACAATTAAATGACTTATTAAAACTAATAGTGCATCTTTGCTTCTGGAGGTTCAATTTAAAGAACTGTACCATTCCCACTCCATTTAAAAGCATCAATAAAGCTGTTTCCATGTTGAAAATTCATTTTCATTTGTACATAGACTATATATTCCAGAGGACAGAAACCCATTTTTGTATTAGTCACAGTAGCAAAATGATTTCTCATTTACCCTCAAGTTTATTAAAAACAAAGTGCTTTTAATATTGGGTGAAGCTGGATTAAAAACATACATTAGCTTCTGAAATTGAAATGGAGTAATTTTATTTCTTTATTCTGTATTCTGAGGCAGCATTAGCAGTGTAGACTTTCAACTGATATTTTGGAAATGCATTAAGAGGCACATCTGGACTCCAAGCAATTAAGGCATTAAGAGATGTATGTAGACTATAAAGGTAGATACATGTAAAGGTTTAATTATGATTTCTTTTGAAAAATATTACTGTAAAATACTCACAACTTTCCAGACAAAAAGTCAAGGGCTGGGCAAACCCAGAGAGGCTCTGGGCTCTTGGCCTGTAGGACACTAGGAACTGATATCCTGGATACAACCAAAATGAGCACAG
>NW_008652480.1:59811-63413 GCF_000695815.1 Acanthisitta chloris
GAAAGAGTACCCTGGGCTGCATCCAAAGCAGTGTGACTAGCAGGTTGAGGGGAGGGAGGTGCCCCCTCTACTCTGCTCTCCTGACACCCCATCTGGAATACTGCTGGAATACTGGGGTCCCCAGCACTGGAAGGACACAGACCTCTTGGAGTGGGTCCAGAGGAGGCCACAAAGATGCTCAGAGGACTGGAGCACCTCTCCTATAGAGAAAGGCTGAGAGAGTTGAGGTTGTTCATCCTGCAGAA
Organism: Acanthisitta chloris; assembly: GCF_000695815.1. Classification (NCBI taxonomy): domain Eukaryota; kingdom Metazoa; phylum Chordata; class Aves; order Passeriformes; family Acanthisittidae; genus Acanthisitta; species Acanthisitta chloris. The sequence goes on from NW_008652480.1 coordinate 60,057, forward strand.
GAGAACTTGGAGCACCTTCCAGTACCTAAAGGGGCTAAAAGAGAGCTCTGGAATACTGCTGGAATACTGGGGTCCCCAGCACTGGAAGGACACAGACCTCTTGGAGTGGGTCCAGAGGAGGCCACAAAGATGCTCAGAGGACTGGAGCACCTCTCCTATAGAGAAAGGCTGAGAGAGTTGAGGTTGTTCATCCTGCAGAAGAGAACTTGGAGCACCTTCCAGTACCTAAAGGGGCTAAAAGAGAGCTGGACAGGGACTTGTCACAAGGACATGTAGTGACAGGACAAAGGAAATGGCTTGAAACTGACAGAGGGCAGGTTTAGGTTAGATATAAGGAAAAAAATTCTTCACTGCAAGGGTGACGAGGCATTGGAACATGTTGCTCAGAGATGTTGCCCCATCCCTGGAAGAGTTCAATGCCAGGCTGGATGGGACCCTGAGCAACCTGGTCTGGGAGAAGTGTCCCCCTCCCACAGCAGAGGGTTTGGAATTAGATGATCTGTAGGGCTCCTTCCAACCCAAATCATTCCATGATTCTGTAACAGGCAAGAGAACATGAATAATGTCAACATCCCCCTCATAATCTCGGCCAAAACCCAGTTAATAGATTTGCTGAATTAGAAATGTAAATAAGACTCATATTTTCAAATAACCATTAATGGACTTATCCCTTGTGAATTTATGCAGACCTCTTCTTAAACATAGCTGATTTTGACTTTCAGAGCACCTTGTGGTAGTAAGCTTAGCAATTATTAATTTTCCAAGAAAAAAAATGTTCTCCCCATTGTTGTATCTTCACCTGTAATTTAGTAATTTCCTTTTATGTCCTTCCAACTACAAATCCATGCCTCAAAATTGTTTGTAGACCTATGTATCTGACACCTTCAGTTCTTCTGGATCTCTCGACAGGTAAGGAGTAGCAGCAGATAACCCACAGTAATCTGACAGTGCCATACAACTAATATTTCTCCAGTTCCCTGAGATTACCTCAGTTATGTTGTTGTAAGAATTTGAATTCCATTTCCTAAGAGGTCAGCATGAAACCTACCCTTAGGAACCAATTCCAGAGTCAAGTCCTGAGGGCACACAAATTCAGATTGGAGCTGCTAAAGCAGTATTCTATTAAACAGATAATCTAGGAATTAAATTTTTTTTGTCAGAAAGTGGCTGATGTCAAAAGAAAGGCTTTTCTAAAACGGCAGTCACAAATGTAAAGGGAAAAAAAAGACCTTTATCAAGGAGCTTAATGCCAGTAAACTAAGCAAGAAGTGTATGAATAGCAGCATAAGGTAAAGCTTACAGTTATTATAACCCACAATAACACTAGGCTGTTCAAAATGCTCTTTCAGCAGAACAAAAACCAATTCTGTTTTTATGAAGGAATATTCATCCTCATCGCTGTTCATTTTTAAGCACTCAGAATGAAAACAAACAAAATTCAATTATTTGTTCTGTTATGGTATCACATAAGACCCCCTACCAGGGCTCTAATGAGTGAGGCATTCTTCAAACACGAGAAGAGACCTCTTGCCTGAAGTTCTTACAAAATAAGTTGCCAACAAAAAAAAGCTGACAGAAAGAGAAGCAGAAAGTGAGACTGTAAGTCATCAGTTCTTTAGTTCCTTTCACAGTATTGGAAGCTGTTTACTAACTCACAACCGTTTCTGTATATTCAGAACAGTCACTTTTGCTGCCATCTCAATAGGTAACCATCAGCCCTAAATTATGCACATATATATTTACAAACACACATACATGTACATACATATATATGAGAGTCAGTTCATCCTTTTTCCCTGCTCTATAAATAATTTTAGCAGCAGTAAATTACACAGTGTTTTTTTAACCTATAAGGACCAGCAGGGAATTTGAATCAGACAAATGGGATACAATGTGTCTGCCCAGGTAGGCCAAATGTGTGACCACATTCAACCTTGACTTAAAGATACCATTGCTTTAGAAAAAGCATTCCTGACATCAGATGTACCTTTTTTTTCCAAAAAAATTAAAATTGATATCTACTATGTGCTCAGTGTTTAAAAAATAAAATATAAACCAAAGAAAATAAAAATGAAGTATAAAACTCACCCAAGATGTAATAGTGAGTGTATTTAGATATCATAAAGAAGGGCAAAATCAGTTCCAACAAGGTGTTATACAACTTCTGATGAAATTGTCCTTTAAGAAAGACATTACTAATTTTTTTTTCTGAGACAAGTCTTGCAAATCTAAGTAAATCCACTCAACTAAACTGCTAAAGTACCTTAAAGAGTCAGACTGATTGATAAAATCAAGGACTGCCAAGTGACCTGAACAGACATACAGAAAACACCATTCTAAGACTTTTATTCTGAATTTGCCCATGAAGGCATGTTCAAGGTTGTGATTCCTCCGTGAATTGACTATGCTATTAGTAAGTCACAGCAGCTTTACTGGCAAAATAGAATAGGAACTACAGTTTCAGCAATACATAAATCAGCAATGCAACAATTGAAGTAAATAGCTGCCAGAAGTCTCTTAGAAAACTTCTTTACTTCTTTCCATTATTGACTTAGTAAAACAGGTGATGCCATGTAGTAGCCAAAACACTGTGATGTGGTTGTTTATGACTGCTTACATTGATTCCACATCACTTACAACCTCCTTGGACAGCAAATAAATAGAGCAAAATATTTATATAAATATAATAACAGAGAGCCTCATGGATAAACCTGAACAGTGCCTTGAGCCATGCAAATTCACTGCAGTCAACAGAACTGAACAAAGCTCATCCCTTATTTTTGGACTCTTCAGTCAATGAATTTGCACCAGGAATGAATTTGGGCCAATGCCTTTATTTAGGTATGTGAAACAACTGTGTTTGTATTGGGTGTGATCTGACAAAACGCACTGAATCAAAGACCATGGGAGCCAACCAACATTTTGAAATTCTAATTGCTGTTATTGAAGAGGCTGAGAGAAGGGGGGCAAATGAATGTCCTTTGTACAAGGGCTTCCAGCAGAAGGGATAGAACCACTTAGTTTCCCATTTTGCTGTAAAAAAGAATTGCCTAAACTTTCACAAAGAAGACCACTGCAGTGGAGCCACTAATATTTAAGTTTCCTTTCTTGTATTTTCAATACAATCAATGCAAAGCTGACTGTTTTGTCCTGGCGTCAATAATTACACATATTGAGAGCTTTATTGATTTCTCAACTGCATTTGCATTTTTCATCTTCCTAGCTTACCTTAGGAATTATAAAATGAATAACATTTTTTCCAAAAAGCTTAAGACATGAACATCTTATAATGTTAGTTGGCTTTTATGTAATCTGTGTTTACACTCAAGCTTTAGAGTGAAGTTGAACCACTGTAGG
>NW_008652480.1:63424-121013 GCF_000695815.1 Acanthisitta chloris
CCAACAGGAGTGTTTACAACAAACAAGAGTGTTTGAACAAATTCATGGACTGTACACTGACCTCAGACTCTTAGGTTAATATTAGCACCTTATTAATGGACTACAACAGAAAGTAAGATTTCATGGGCATTACCCATGAGACACCCAATCTTTACTGGCATCATCAAGCAATTACAACATTATAGAAACTCAACCAAGGGTGAGGAAAGGAGACACAAAAACAGGATCTACTGTAATTAGTATTATGTTAATAAGTATGCATTTGACAAACTCACTGAAGCAGGAACCATTACTTCATTCCTGGAATACTGGGGCATTGTGCATTCAATGCACAGGGTAGGTACTGGCACGCAGTAGGCAGGCAATAAAGGGTCAGATCAGTATGGTCAGGTGAGCAGCTTGTTCTTGCTCCCATTATAACCATCTCACTACTAAAGTTTCTGGTACCAAGTGTAAAGCAAGAATTCTGCTCATGTTTGCATGGACAGATTTTCCCCTCTATCACTCCCAGAGAGCTGTTTTATTTGAAACAAACAAATGTGAGTGGTAACACCAAACACCAAAATAACAGATCTGGTCATAAGTCATGTTCCTCTAGATGCTACCTTGGTTTGGGGGGGAGGTAAATTTGTTCTTTAACAAAAGAAACCATTTTCTAATTGGGACTAAACCACAGATCATTTTAAATGGCTTCATTTACACTCATACCATCCTCTAAAATTTTTGTCAGTATTGATAATTAAAAAGCTTGACAACTTGTGGAAAATGTATCATTTTATATTTAGAACTAACTCCCCCCTTACCTGTTGTTTCAGTAATATCATACCTGACTGCTTCATTCTTTTTGGCTCTTCTATCCTTTAGCAACACTTTTAGAACACTTCAATTATATGTGTTCTTGGCACATTTCTCCTACAAACAACTTCTACATATTTTTCTGTTCAGCATATTCCAGCTAAAATAATAATCCCAGGTAGAATTACAATGCTTTTTTTGGAGCCTTACAGATACTTTGTTAATGGAAAGTACAAACCTGGAACTTGTAGATGGGAAGGTCTACACCAAGGACTTTAACCTGAAATTCTCTTAGAAACAGTAAAATGGTAGGTGCATTCATGAACTAAACAAATAGGTTAAGGCCATACATTAGATTTAGTCCCCTGGGGCAGAAAAAGGGCTACAGCCTCACACCTGTAATGCTTGTGTCCAAGAGCAAGTCTCAACTTTAGTCCCCTGGGGCAGCAAAAGGGCTACAGCCTCACACCTGCAATGCTTGTGTCCAAGAGCAAGTCTCAATGTTAGAGGAGATAGGTATATACAAGTACATGCACATAGTTTAATGCTCTTTATTTTGAAAGTCATGTTAGAGATCTTCCTTGTGACTTGATCAACAGCTTATGAGCAAGGAAGTTTTCTCTTGAGATAATTAATAAGGCTCACAGCTATAAATCGACAAAGTTCATTTGCTAGTTTGATTCGCAGCCAATATTTATCAGACAGTGAAATTTCTAAGGTGAATCGAATCATCTGCTAATCTGTTTGCTGATAAGTGAGAACTAGACAAGTTTTGATTGAAATGACAAGGAGGCTGATCAGAGGTGAAAATTATATTAAATGCTAATTACTGTAAAAAAGTAATGTGAAAGTTGAAGCCATGCCTAGGACTGAATATTTGATTCCTTTTGTGTTCAAGGCTAGAAGACATCCATTAGCTAGCCTGAGAACACAGAAACTCACACTTCCAAATCATTATTATAACCAGCCAATGTACTGTCTAATGAAAAGACATTATGCCTGATGTAATTCTAATTACAGAATTATTGTATGCTTATACTTCTGCATTTTATAGTACGCTAACAAAATCCAGTGTGCTATGGACTAGGAGTTTGCCCTGCAAACAATTACACACCCGAGTAGACTTCCTCTTAGGAGAGGTTCCACTTCAATAGCTTTAATGAGACAGGTCATGTGAGCAAAATTCCTCTTGCATATATTAGAAATTTCTCTCCTCAGTATTTAACCTTTGGGATTTTTTTTACATTAAAAGTGTTGATTTAAATTTGGGGGGGGGTGTGGGGAGTTCCCCAGAAATATTTTTTTTCCATTTGCTTCTATTTGCCTGCTTTCAGACAATTGGCACAGCAAAGCTGTTTGAAACTGACCTAGGAAGACAAAAAACATTCATTGCTGTTGTGTTTTAAAACAATATCTTTTTTCATAACAAACAAAACCCCCAAATATTAATTTTGTGAAAAAATGAAGACATTTAAGTCTGATTTATCAAAATATTAATACTTTTGTATTATTATTAATAATAATACTACCATATATGTTTTATCATTGCTAAATGGTTCAATGCTTAAATTGAAGATTCTTAACATCTTGTACTAGTTATATGGCTTCCACAAAGCTGAGCAACCTAGTGTTTTAAATATTCAGGACAAGCTGATGTCCTGATTTCCCTGTTGGCTTGACATCCAGCAGAAAAGCAAGATCTGGAACACAACAGCTACTTTCCCCTCTCCTTGCTCCCTTCAGCCTGTTTACTCCAGTACACCAAGCATCCAGGAAATAATGAAAAATCCAGCTGCTAATCTCAGCATACAGCAGTATACATCTTGTGGCTGCATTGGAAGTGACTAGACATCATCCTTGAGAGAGGAAAGATTTATCAGGACCTGACTAGATATTTCAACCCCACTCTGCTCTCCCAATATATGATTAAAGAGATGTGACACAGTCATGAGATGTGGTTGAACAGTGGCCACAAAGTTCAGCCAAAGACACGTCAAGTCTGCCCTGGTACTTACACAAGGCTCATTCTGCATGAGAACTGCTGACTCAAACCTCTCTAAAACAAAAATCTGATGGCATGGCTCATTAAGTACATTTTCAATTTGCACTGGAATATACATCTTCTCTTTAATCAAGTCACTCAAAAGTTACATGTAGCCACAGTCTATAAATTGTTCACCATAATTTTTCTAAAATCCTTCCAGAAGGTCCATCCCTGGGTCTGAAATATTCCTGCACCACTCCAGCTATGTTCAGTAGGATTTGAACACTTATGTCTGCAGAGAGTGGGATATTTATAGTCTAACTAAATCCAACATTTATAATGGTAGGCTATTTATTTACTGTTGCTCATAACTTACACTGCTGTAAAAGGGTGCTGTTCTTTATCTTGTGTTTCTGATCACTCTGCATTATTACTTATTTATGAAAATAACTTGTGCCATCAAAAATTCTGCTCATCTTTAATAAAAGAGTCAGCAGCTAAAATTACAACTCTAAAGACAGATCAGACTTGCTGACCTGTGACAGACTTCACATTGAAAGGAAAATAAATACCACTTTTAAATTATCATGAATATGTACAATGCAGGCTAATAGTTTTTTATTATTACTTTTTACACAGACTTGATTTGAATATATTTGTTTGAATATTTGTTTGAATGAACTTGAGCAGCACCAAGGGATAGTTCAGATCAGCCTCTAGCACAAAACACCTGGGTTAGCACTGTCACAGGACCTGCAATATTACAATGAGGTGTACAACTTGGTCTACACTGGACATGGTGAAAAAGCAAGATTTTCCTTTTTTTCTGTCTAACCAAGAGTAGAATTGATTTAGAAGTTCATATAGCATAAGTTGCTAGATACACCAGTCCAAAAGCAGACCTGGAGAGAGCAGGAACAGGAAATAGCAAAGGCAAAACATATGATTTGGAACTGAGAGGGAAAAGGAACCAACAGGGATCCAAAACAGAGTTACAGGAGTAAGGTGCTGCAGCACTTCTTGATGGAGGAGCTGAGCTCAAAGCTTCTGGGGACAAACTCAACATGCTCGAGGAGGAACACACAACTGCCCAGACCTGAGCCATTAGCAAAGCTGTAAGAACAGTCCAGCAAAGGACAAAAACCACTAAGTTTTCTCTATACAATGTGTGGATGTTGTCCGGGGGGAACATGAAGTCATTTTTCAGGTCTTCAACAGTTTTGCAGAGGAAAATGCCTGCAGGATATCACCCAGGCAGGTCACAGAAGACTTTGAGGGTCTTCAGTTAGCTAAAGAATTAGCAGCACAACAAAACTGAAACTATTTTACTGCAGATCTTATTTGAGGAAAAAAAATACTGAAGGATGGACCACTACCTTCATATGAAACTTCAAGAATTTGTAATACTAAAAGCTGGAAGTCTTGAGTATGGAATATCAGTTCCTTTTTTCAGTCAAAGAAAAGGTTTTACAGGCCTCTTTCAATCAGAAAAATGGTTAATCTCTGCTCTGGACTAGCTGAAGTAGCAAGGGAGATTTTAAACTAACCGTATAAAGTCAAACTGCTAAAGAAAAAATAAGCACAGAAAAGTCCACCATTTCATTACATTGTTCAGCCGAATTAGAAAGGAAAACAAGAAACAGTTCCGTTATCACCATATCAATGACAGGAATCTGCAAGACAAAGAAAAAGGAAATGGAAACTCAACGGTGGGAAGAAATTTCATATAATTAGCATTAGTGAAGCCAGATGGGATTGTTCACAGCATCACTGAAATGTTAAAAAGCCTGGTCTTCCTAGAATAATACTTTCACCACAGTCACTCATGTTACCCAGTTAAGCCCAACAGAGAACACCTCAGGGACTGGTTTTAAAGGCAGAATCCAGATCCAGGAGTAGAGTTCAGAAAAATACTTCATTTATTACCATGATATTGCATAGTTTAGCCTTATGTGTTCATACCAGAAAGTTTCTGATGTCAACATAAGTCAAAATCATACAGAATGCATTGACACACGGCTGGAGAGTGTTCGCATGAATTTGTGTTCACATGTATTTGTGATTATAACTGGAAAACCTATTTACCTAGTAGCTTGTTTTAATTTCCACTTCTATCCAAAGCAGAATATCAGTCCCTTAGATACTGAAGTCTGAGTACAGGGTTGTAGGAAACCCAGCTGTAAGAAATAGTATTTTCCTGTTCTTATGAACAATATGATCCTCTCACTGAAGTCCTTCCATTGTTCAATGAAAATACTAACATTCTGGCCAATTTGTAAAGTAGCCATAGTGGAATATGCTGAACCACACCTGAAGTGGCCAGAAAAACTGTCTTAGGAAACCAGTAGCCTTTTGGAGTAAGTTCCAGTTGCTGACAAGATTCCTTAAACAGCCTACCCATAATTGTTTTAAACAATTGTGACTTAATACGAAAAACATAACAAGCAAAAAACTTCTACATTGAGAAAAACACTTAAAATCTGGTTGACAGACTCTTTGTTTTACTCACTTTTTCAAATGCTTTGGAAAACAAAGTCCTTGTCACAGAGGGGAACAAATGAAAAAGAAGAACATATGTTCTTGACTCAAACTGCAAAAAGGGAATTTAGACAATGAGGAGATTAAATGACAAGATTAGAGAAAACCCTGTGTTTTAGTAGCAAATTGTCACTTAAGATTTCCCAGGTCCTAAGCTGCTGCTATAACTATATTCCATCTGTTGAAGATTCTTGTTAAATTCAGAGTTTGAGAGTAGCTTAAAGCACTGGATGTTATACTTAACGAACCAATCTGCCACAGCTTTATACTGCTACCATTTTAGATAAGAGAAATTAAGTGGAAATCTAAGCATATTCAGTTTTCCAAGGGGTACTTGAATTCTATGATTCAAGACTTCTTAGCAAATTGGGAACCACCAGGTTAATTAGGACAATTTGCTTGATAGGCAATGTCTCAAGAGCAAGAATTCACGTGTTAACAATTCAGAAGATAGGGGTAAGTACAGGAATCACTTGAGAAGTATAGAAAGTAATAAGAAAAAAAAATACATAACAGTCCACATCAACTTGTGAAGACTAAAGTACCAAAGAAATGTCTGGTTAGTTTCTGAGGTTTTGTTTTCCTATTACAGGGCATAAAGACACATAGCTAGAGATGTGTGGTTTCACAGCTAGCACAGAAGAGCTAGTGAACTCTTCTGTTGCAAACAGGAATGGGCTGCCCCACTTACCTCCCCCCTAAATTGTAGAACCAGAGTAATGGGGCACATCTTAGAGTAGTCACCACTCTCACTTAGTGCAGTGATCTAAGAGAAATGCCTAAGTGGGAGCACTAATGAACACCTGTAAGTGTAGATATCAAGTGGGGTCCTCCAAGACTGGAGCCTGTCTACTCCTTCCATTAATGACCTTGATGGCACAGTAGAGAACACAGTTGTTACATTACCAGATGGCACAAACTCATAAGGACTGTAAGCACGAAAGACTGAAGAGGAGCAAAACCACAAAAATGACATACTAGAGAAGTGATCAAAAATAAAGTATATAGTTCACCAAAAATAACACCATTACTTCAGCCAAATAGGCATCTATATTAAGTTAATGGAGAAGACCTGCTTGGTCATAGTGTTTTAGAAAAGGACTAATCATGGATGATAAGCAGTCTAATACCATGCCATTATTTATTTAAAAAAAAAAAAGCATAGTAGGAGTGCACTTTCCATCCTCATTACAGATTACATGGAAGCAATAGCGTTGAGCCATGGAAAGAAAACATTTACGCTGGCTATCAGGAAAATGGACAGTGTAATTGGGACAAAAGGATCAATAGTCTGAAATAGAGTCTTGTCGTCAGTGGAATGGCTGGTTCTTCATCCAAGATTTAAGAGGAAATATAAATTACAGGAAATATCTTCCTTCCAAACTCATTTTCTCTGGTTCAGGCAGAGTGGTTCACACAAGAAAGCTGCTCTTCCTATTCCCTACATATGGCCAGTGGAGAAAAATGGGCTTCTAGAGGGGATGGCTAGGAGCTGTTTTAGGCTTTTACTCTGAAGCACATTCCAAAAAGACTTTGTCTCGTTTCTGTCTGCAAGAAGCTGGGGAGGTAAATTGTCTAATTTAGGAAACACTGTAATTTAAGCAGTGTGAATACTGCACTATGGCTCTACCTGGATCAAAAGGGTTTGTGTTTGTTTCACAGTAGTTAGCAAAGACCTTCATGATTCCTTTAACATACTTCTAAACTATGAGTTAATGGGGAAAAATAAAAGTTGTCATAACAGAAGTAAGAAAGCATAATCCTCACTGCTGGAGTGCTCATCCCAAATCTGCATGAACTACTGAGCACTACGAACAAAATACTAACACCCAAACAGATTGTAAGTACCTCAGTAAATGGCTCAACAGAAGGAGAATGCAGTTCAGTGCAAATTAATTTAGAAGCTAACAACCAATCGTCCCATATGCTAACCAAAAAGGGTTTGAAAGGTCTTGTGAGACAATAGCAACAACTGGCAGGCAAACATCCTATTGTAGTTTTGTTGAAGTCACTGTGTTTTTGATTGTGGCAGAGTAGCACAGCTGTCAGATCCATGGCATGCTGGACACACCATGGTTACTGGCTTAGCACTATATGACATCAAAACTTCACAGCCTCTGAAGAACATAAATGTGAAATCTATTAAAAGGATCTAGATGCTTTCTTACTGGGGGAAAATAAAAATGCTGAGCTAGCTAGTGAAAATTTATTTAAACAGTAAAAAAAAAAATAAAGAGGCTAAAAGAGACAATGTCAGACTATCAGATGGTGTCAGTTGGCAGAACTCCATTGGCTTTAAAAGTAACTGCACTGATTTCTGCTAATTCAGGATTTTTCTGGCCCTTAAAATGCTCCATTAAGAGTATTCTTTGTTAAAAAGACAGAAGGACAATCTGTTAGGGCTGACCACTATACCACATATCTGGAAAGAATAAAAATTTGGACTACAACTGAACCAAGAAAAATTCAAGATGTACCTGTTTGGCTGTTGACAAATACAGTTAGTTACATTCTGATAACAAAACAGACAGATGGAGGAGGGGGGAAAATACAGCCAAGAATATCAAGAAAATTTACAAAAATAATGCAATAATCCCACATGTATTTCCAAATTTATTACAAACTAAAATAACTTAATATGTTTAGCTCTAAGTCAGCATGAAACAAATCTCTCCCTATTTGCTGATATTTTCAACTATCCACAGTATCAGGTTTGTCTTTCTTTTACTGAATTTTACAGTAAACTTTCTAGAGCCTCTAGTAGGAAAAGCTTATGCTGAACACATCAGAAAGGTATTCCCCTGGCAGAGAAAACTGTTTCCCATGGGTATTCCTCATTTAGTGTTTGTCTTCCCTTTTTATGGGCTCTATTCTCTTTTCTCGTGGGAAATACATACTGCAGGCCAAGATCTTTCAGCTCACAGCCATTACAATTACAGAGAGACTGTTTATTTGCCATCACAGCCCTTCTGGAGTAGTCCAAAACCAGAAAACAGGTTTTGGAAGAACAAATCTCTTTGGCTGCCAGCCTATCAAAGAAAGTGCTGTCTGAATTATACATTACACACACTAATACTTTGTGCTTTGGACAGAAGTGTATGTAAGGCATGTTTCAATCCAGCTTTCTGTGATCACTTTGCTCATTCTCAATTTCTAGCTGAATACCATGAATTAACTGTGTCTTTAAGGCCCTTAATTTTTAAAGCTATTTTTCACCTTTACACAAAGGTGTATAAATAATTTTATACTGAGATCACATTGCATTAGAGACATTTTTCTTGCTAGCATTAATTAAAGGCTCACCAAAAGCAAAGTAGCAAGCTGTTGGGAGGAAATTCCACCTTTTCTTGAAACATCTATTAGCATCTATTCTATTAGCATCTGTTTCACAGACAAATTAAGCAACAGAGCACAGAAGGTATTTACACAAACAGGGTAGGGTCAGACATGGACTCCTTTCACTTCCAGCTTTATGTTGCATGATACTTATTTCTAATTTCCTCTTTATTGCCTATGGCATCCCAAAGCTCCATCACAGTGTGCTGCTGGAAAGCAGAGTATAACACTTCATGCTTATCAGGACTTCCAAGACCATACAAATGGTTAATAAATTAGAGAAGACCAGTCTTTAATTCACTGACTTTTAACCATAGTGATAGGTATCTCCAGGACAGACTGGCTCAGTCTGTCCCAGAGTTTCAAGAGTTTCATCCCTTTCTTTTTTTCTTTTCCTCTAATAACCTCAGCCTACCTTGGTGGACAGGATGACCCACTCTGGTAGGCAAAATGATATAATTTTCTTGATAATGTCTTTTCAGATAGATTAGATTTTTAAAGACCTGAAATACTTCAACAGTGCTACATATAAGACTCTTCCTCTTTGACTTCCCCACTTATATTCCCCCCCTTTTCTACATGACTCCTGGTAAAAAGCTCTCTCCTTTAGAAGACAGAGAGAAGCTCTTTGTTCTGTCCACAAACAGATACATACAATAATATCAGGCTTCAAGGACTTTACAAGGTGTACAAGACATTTGCTACCCTTTTCATCTAAGCTGAAGATGTTATTTGTCTTTCAGAGTCAATTCTATTGAGAAACATCTATTTCTACCCAAAACAGAACTCCTGAGTCCGATGTATCTGGAAAAAATTAAATAGGAATATTTTTGTGCTTATGTAACCAAGTGTCAATTCAGCATAAAAAAAGCATCTCTCCGTGACAGGAAAGATTCCTGTGTGTGATTTTATTCTCTCTGCTCAGGAGTATCCAAAACACTAATCATAACTATCTCTGTATGAGCTGACAGACTGCAACAATATTTGCCTCAGTTGATTACTTAGCTCTGCCATGGTTCCTATTACCAGTCTTCCTGGCTGTCTGCCTGCCTTTCTTTTGAGAGTTTGAGATTTATTTATTTGTTTGCTTTCCTCTAAGATTTACATTCACTATCAAGGCTTTGGTTTGTCTTTTATTTTGTTTTAAATAAGTCTGCCAGAGCCCAAGAGTAGACATGTCCAAACCAGGCAGAGTGACAATTCAGAGTAACACTGCATTCCACAGATGAAATAACAGGCTGTGGCTGTGATATGCTGGACACAACCACAATTTAAGATCAACAGGAGAATTACCCTGACAACCCCAAAACACACCTGTCCAATGTCAAGATAAGCCACAGTTTACACACAAAACACATTTTCACTTGGCCTTGTGCTCTGCTTTTGATTTTTTATAGAGAAGGTGATACAGCCAGAGATGGTGTTTTTGCTAACATCTGTTTCATTTAGTACATGGTCTGGTCTTCAAAAAGAGAGGGAAATGGTATTCTGAATTTAACAGCCATCCCAAGCATTTTCTGTCTGGTCATATCAGTGAGGACTTGCCCCAGGTTGATGATGGCTGGAAGTAGGTGTAGGCTCCATGTGGCCTCATTTCAGCTGCTATTCACCTTACTCTGAAACTTGGCCCGAATTTCTCTTTGCTGAATCTTTGCATTTCTTCTTGCACAGATTTCAAAACATTTTCGTGTATCTTGCATTATTTATTTGTCTACACCAGAACTGAATGAGTCATTTATAATGAAAATAGCACCAATGGGATTTCAGCTCTTTTTTTGTTTTCAAATTGCCTGCAAACAAATTGCAGAAGCTTCCCGTGGATAACTCAAAAATATTGACAATTTTTCATAAGAGTAATTAATTGCATTTGCAAGCTGCTCACAAATATTTCACTGAAATAGTTGTACATTCCCTGCTCTGCTGGTTAGTTTTAAAAGTTATGCTGTATTACTCCCACTCTTTTATCGAGTCTCTTAAATATGTTAGACTCAACTTCATCTAACTTGAATACATCTAACTTCATGCATCTAACCATGAAAATCAATTCTGAATCATGTACTCAAACATCAAAATTAAAATTTACAGTTCAGAATTCTCTTTCCATTTCAGAGATATTGCAGTATTTGAGATTAATACTGTATTTCTGCTAACCTTTATCTTGCAATTTTTCCACATCGTCTATCACAGAAAGCAGCTCTCAAGATTACAGGAACACAGCCAAGGCAAAGACACCTTAAAGTTCAAATGCATATTTGCTGTTTCTATCCTGTGATACCTCTCACCTTTGTTTTCAACACTTAAACAAGTATGTGATTAATATGTAATTCATGTCATTAGTCTGCTTTTATTCCTTCTAAATTATTAATGACTGTATTAAACAGATACTTCATTTCCTTCTCTTAGAATCTTTAGAGAGGTTTTCATCCATATTTCAGTTCCCACAGCCAAGTCAATTTCGTTGACATATTGCTGTTTGCTAAAATCAGGAAAATTTGTTTCTGTCACATGCCTTAACATGAGTGATTTTCATTACCAAGTGATTTGTTCTTCATAAAAGCTAAGCTTTTCATAAAATGTCTTCATAGCACTCAAGTTATAGTAACAGCTAAAATATCAAGAACCCAAACAGCTCTTCTAACCAAAATGAAGAAATCACACATCTGAAAATAAGGTACAGCTGCTATATCTTGTCACAAAAGGTGACTTTTTTCCTTCTCAAACAGCAAATATCCCACTCCCCACTGCCACGAGGAGGCACAGACTGCAGTGGCTCAAGTTGCCTTGGTGCTTTTCCATTCTGGTCTTACCTAGATTTCTTCAAAGACCCAGAGATTCACCATGAAGTCACCACTGTTAAGTTTCATGCAAGTTTAGAGTATCTCAGGCAGATGTAGCTCCATTAGACTCAAATCTTGGTATTTTATTTAGCCAAACAGTCTCTAAAGTAGTTTTCAGAAGGAAGGGAATGAAGGGAAGGACTAGATATTAGCATTAAAAAATACCTGGATTTTGCAACCTGAAATTTGGTACAATGAGCTCTATCACTGAACAGTGCAAATGTCAGAAGCATGGGGAAGTGGCAACAATTTCACAGCAGAAAGACCAAAAAAATACGTCACTTAAAACCAAATTGACTAGGCCAAAATCAGAACAGTTAAATCGTAGTGGAAGTTATCCAACAATTTCATAGCCAGCAGCTCATCAAGATGTAGAAATGGACAAATAAATGAGCAAGGACTGAGTTCATGTGTGTCAAAGCCATAGGAATCTAGGCTAGAGAGAATTTTAGTGTTTCACTAAAAAGTGGAGCATGAGAAGAGCTCACCAAAGAGGACACGTGAAGGATGAACAAGTCAGATCCCATTAGTTAATAAAGAAAAATTTCCAGCATATTTCTTTTTGTGAGAGAGCATAACATGATACGGTGATCAGAAGCTGGAATTCAGACTGTAGATAAAGCATGGATTTTAAACCACTGGAGCAGCTATAGAAAAATATTTCCAAGAGATATAGTAGGTTCCCCATGTTCTGAAATATTTAAATAACCAGCAGATTGCTTTCAAAGTGGCAATGTCCTATCCAGGGACAAGGTTGTGTGAGCTGCCATTGCTTGGCATGATGTGCTACATGAAGTTAGGATGATCACAGTCTGGTCTTCAGAACACTAAATTTATTGATACAGACATGTATGAAAAGGATTTATTTTGTTCCTTTCAGAATGAAAGGCTAGTATCTGACATTTTGTTTTGAAGAGCAAGAAATACTATAAAAGGCAAAACAAAGATCATGGCATGGAAAACCAAACTTCTCCAAGGGCCAGTTTTAACAGAGAGTTACACTAACAGAAATGCAGAAGGATACAGAGCCTGCCTGGAAATCAGCTGAAATTGTTGGAGATGAGCAGGAGCACAATAGAAAACACGCAAAGAGAATTCATATTCTGCAGCTTTTAAGTTTTCATGTTTACACACCAGGAAAGCCAAACGGGAACTTCAATGAAGAGTAATTTCATCTAAAGCTTTTGACAAATTTCCATTTATTTTTTTTTAAATGGAAAACAGAAGTAGTAGACCAAAGTCCAGAAATTCCATTTCTGTTATCTTTCACTTTGATGTTGTGGTCCATGTATTCACTTTTCCTTTCTCTTACCTGAACTTATTCAAAACACAGGATGGAGAAAGGGGAAATTCTGCTTTGGAAAAACACCTATGAAAAGAAACCAGTGCAAGTGAGTATTAAATACTGAAGGCATTACATTCTCCCTGACAGCAGCAAGAGGGGTGAGGAGTTCACAGGACTGTCAGCCCTTCTGCTCCAAAATCCAGACTGACGACACCAGCTCCCTGCAGAGCTCAAGGTCACTAGGAGGAGAATGCAGGGGACACCCAGACTGCAGCAATAACCCCATTGTGTCATTAGACAGGGACTGTGTCCTCCCCATCAAAGCACAACACACGAATACAACAAGACTGAATGTAGAAGATTGCTTTGGGCCCCAGTGAACATCATCAATTCAATTTTAAGGAGAACCTGAGACCTCCTGCTCCTTCCTTCCCAAGCAAAGCTATTAGGGCAGAGTACAGTAGGGTTCAGTGAAATCTGAGGCGTGAATTTGAATTTCCCCTCTGGATTTGGACCAATGTCTGCCCTTTCAAGATGGCACACATCGAATTGATATCTGTCCATTCAGGCTAGGAAATCAAAGTCATCACCACATTGTTTTTTGCTGACTTCTGAGAGTGTGATGAGCGAGGGTAAGCCACTTGCAGGGTAACTAAATACATCATGATTTCTCCTAATCTCATATTAATCAGCTCTAAACCCCTTACACTAAATGATAATCAAAGAGAAAACACACACAGTAAAACAGTGAAGTATTAGAAGATGGCATACAAGCACTAGCATTAATTCAGATATTCAGATTTACAGCACTCAGCTAGTTATTTTCTTTGTATGAAGAGAAATAATATTTGCCCACTTTATTTCTGAGGTAACTATATAGCAAAAAAAAAATCTACTAAATGACATTTTTTAATCACTTAAGCCACCATTTTATTACTACCTGACAATTCAATATTAGGTTGCTTAGGGGGTATTTTTCCAATTTATTCTCAGTCTGCTGAATAGAGTTTTTAGAAAGCTTTTATTTCCCTATTGGTATTCATATTCTTTTGTGTTGATTTTCTTATGTGTTGATTTTTCTCTAATAGAAAATTAATAAAGGATTATTCCTTTTCAATTATAGCCTATATGGTAATGTGAAAATTGTAGACTTGGCACAATGAAAAAAGTCTTCAGTAAAAGAAGGCTAAGTATTGCAATAGTGGGAGTAGATAATACACAGTCTTTAGATGAAAAGGAAGCATCTTCATCAAATTGGACTGGATAATAATTACTTGTCTTAATGCATTCTCAAGACAAAAACTCCCACTGAAGATCTGCATCAATATTAGGTTAGACAGCAACATAATAAACACTAGAAAAAAAATGAACAGCTTCCAAGCCTGGATAACAATTTCATAGACAATTTCTGTATGGGTGCATATGACTCCTGTTACACTCTGAGTATGTTACTTTTTTAGCTGTAAGTAAAATGAAATGAGTGTATAGTTATATCATTGTAAGGATCAAGGGTTTTATGAGATACATGGAGAGATTATGTCAAGTAATAATACACCCAAGAACAGCCATCTGAACAACTGCTAAGGTTACTAACATCAGTTATAGAAGCATTTCACATTTCTTCCTATCTCAGATAAAAACGTTCCTTAAAAATACCCTTTAAAATACTGTTTTTCACATGGGCAGTGAAGGCACATCTGAAGCTCATGGAAATGAAGAGCAGGTGCAGAACTGAGACAGGTGAGTGGGTGTTCATAACTCTGCCCTGAAGCTGCTGACAGAATCTGGACATCAGGCTAACAGTTTCTCCCCTTCCCATACCAGGAAAGGAGGATGAATTTCTCCAGCCCAGCAGACTGCAGTGACTACTTAGACTGGAATTCCACTGAGGGGAAAAGCCATTCTTGTTCCAGAAAGCACAGAAAAATCAGCTGTCAATTAAAATACACATTTATACAAGTGCTAAGACAGAACCTACTTCAGTTTCATTAGAATGCTTTGACTAATCATTGTTTTGGAAACACAGGCGAAGTAAGTTATCCTATCAAGTGCCAAACAATAACAAAGATATCTGTATTAAAATTTTGTAACATAGATTTATTCTCTAGTTCTCATTTCCACAGTCAGGCTCTGTCATGTGTACACATAATTTCCCTAGAAATTATAAGAAATAGATCTCACTCCTATTGATTTCAAATCTGAGTCAAACCCCACCAAAATAAAGACAATGGCTAAATTATATAT
Source organism: Acanthisitta chloris (assembly GCF_000695815.1). NCBI lineage: Eukaryota > Metazoa > Chordata > Aves > Passeriformes > Acanthisittidae > Acanthisitta > Acanthisitta chloris. Next base: position 78,444 of record NW_008652480.1, read on the forward strand.
GTATTTATTTACATGAAATGAATGAAATTAATAGCCAAATTATATTTCTTTTAAATATCCGGTTATTACATCAAAATCATTTTTTTACCTCACTTCATATATATGGGTCAGTATTTTAGCTTCAAGATTTCCATCTTAATAACTAGCTATTACTGCATATTACATAGATTTATTTTTTTTACTATAGCAGATTTACAGTAATTAACTTTGTACCAATTACCAGGGTGCATATTAATATTCATACACTCACACAGAAAGAATGATCTTGAAATCTCACAGCAGGGATAGTTAAAAATGATTCATTAATGTTCTGCACAGGTTTCTTTTCTAATTCATTAAGAAAATATTAGCATAATCATGTGAAATTAATTTTCTTAAAAAGGTTGATATAAGTAAGGGATTAAGGGGACTGGTTCTAATATAAGAAATATGACTTGTACCATGCTCTTGGTCTCCAGAGGCTGACTATCATATTTGAGGTATTACTTGCCACTGCACCTTGATAATGAAGAAGAAATCAGAGATAGATGGAGGCAGTTGAGCTGAGGATTTCATTTTCGAATGAAAAAAAAAAGTCTCATACACCCTGTTCTTATATTTCTTTGTTTTGTGAAGAGATAGAGAAAAAACACATTACTCAACATGAACAGGAGTCTGAAAGAAAATAATAAAATGAAGTGATAGGCTACAAATGAGAAAAGCATCCAGAGAATGGAATGCATAATGATAACAAAAGGTGAAGAGAAAGTTCAGCAAAGAGAAGGAAAATAATCCAAACAGAAAGGGCTAGAGTGAAAGTTAAATAGCCACTCTGAAAAAGTTTCAAGGAAAAAGAAAAAGCAATCTCAATAACTAATGGCAGTGAGAGAGGAACAATCCTCATTCTTAGACTCATGTAGAAAAGCATTTAAGGGAGGAGGACATTAAGATATCTTGTGCTATAACCTTAAGTGCCTCTTGATAAATCCAGCCCTGGTGCACCCACAAATAAAAAATACAAATAAACAAACAAGTAAAAACCCCAACAACAACAAAAACAAAACCACACCACACAAACCCACAGGAAAAAGTGAGCCATGGAGCCTACACTGAGTGAGAATAACTTCACTGAAACAAACCCAGGAATGTGTGTTCTGTGAGCCAAGTCAAGGCTTTTTGTCAATACTACATTACACCTGGCACTGCTATTCCATTTCCTCATGGTGACTACACTTTCCAGTCAGCTTTTAGCTCTGAAACAAAACCAAATTCAGTAACACTCAAACATACTCCAGAGGCAGTACAGAATTGGTCTTCTGCTAAGAAACAAAATGCAAGGGTTTTAGTTTTTGTGAGGACTGTATCAGAGGTGTATTCAAGGAGCTCACAGACATTTTTTTATATATTTAATAATTTTTATATTTTTGATACATATATTTCTATTCTAACTTTTAAAAATATTTTTGTATAATTCTCCCCTTCAGGCTCTGCTCCCCATGTCTGATCTCTGGTGGAGCACAAGGCAACTCCTCACAGGATGGGAAGTCTTGCACAAAGCAAGATGTGCAAATAGATATGTTTTAGACTGTCATTAATGACTTTTTGGCACTGAGCTACCCTACCTCATTCCCACGAACTCCACACTCACTAAGTTTCCTCCTGAATAGTTTGAGGCCTTCAAAAATGCATAGAAGATGATAACCCAAGGACATAGGAGGCATTCAGGTGAGGCAATTCTAGACCTGCAAAGCACATATGTTTTTGGGCTCCCCCTTCCTCTCCAAAATCCAATGCTAAACCTCTGGTTTTCTTCAGCAAGCCACTGCCCATCTGGAAGAGCCAGCACTGTGCAGAGCTATACACATGGATGTGCCTGGTGATCTGAGACCACTTCAGTGCTCCCAGCTGCCTACTCTGTGCAGTGAGAGCTACCAAAACTCCATGTGTGTCTTCAGAAGAAAGCAAAACACAGGTGTTGTGTGAAACATTGAGGGTTGTAGAAATAAATATCACAGGGAAGAATCTCATCCTTAATAGACCCAACTGGCCTTCATGGCCTGAGCACATGAGCCCATTGTCCATGAAGCCTACTACCCAACTTCAGCTGTACCAACTTCCTTACTCCTTCTCCTGAAAGCATCTTATTTAATACTACACCAATGGAAACAGATTTTATATGTTTTTATGATAATTTTCAAAGTCACATAGCACCTGTATCTCTGTACAAAACAATTAGCTTCAACATCCTGAAAATTAGTATTTCCTAGCATTGTTTTGCATCAGTGATGTAATAGTTAAAGCTTGGTACAACTTCCCAGTGCATTCCAATATTTATCATCACTGAAATTATTATTCTATGGCATATAGAGTCAAACCCTTCAGAAGTAAATTATATGCACATAAGTTCCACTGATTTATGACAGACATCCATTAATTCTTATATGTGCTCGTATTATTCAATCTATTGATGTGAAAGGGTCATATCTCACTTTAAGCAGCAAATCTATACATATAGACAGGGAATGTAGTAGAGTAGGGACCCATGACGTGGCAGGGGCAGAGGGAAGGACACTGTTGGATGAATGTGCAATTGAAAGAAGAGATAGACAAAGAATGGTTGGGCCTATTATCTCTGCCCCACATTAGGCTGAAAGAAGAGATAGACAAAGAATGGCTGGGCCTATTATCTCTGCCCCACATTAGTGCAATTTAAAAATAGTTTGCAAGTCTTTTCTTCCCTTCTAAATAGTGCTAAATATTCTTCCACTTCAAAAAAGAAAAAAAGTCTATACTGCTAAACTTGAAAATTTATTCTTTAGTGAAATTACAACATAATATCTATCCCTTCACCTTAACTTTTACTCATTTTCTGCATAAAAACAATAAATGAAAACCAGTAGTTGTAGGTACCAGTTCAGGGCTCCAAGTATTTCTCAATAAGTTTATATGTGATAAGATTTTTTTACTTTTCTCTTCTAATCTCAATATTCTGGTTCTATGTGCTATTAAACAAGATCATTAAACTCAGGTATTTCAGTTTTCTGCTTTCTGTAATTTTCAGTCATTTTAGGAACAGAAATTGCCCTTTAACACAGAAAAAAAATGTTTTCCCCAATTCATTTTTCCCAATTTGTCCTAATTACAAACTCTTCTTTAAAACCTCCTAACATCATTGCTTTTCTAAAGATTTTTTCATCCAAATAAAAGCTACAGTTCTGAAGGTTTTAGATTTATATGGATAATGTTCAGTTCAAACATATAACAAAGATCCTCATTCTTCTATTGACATCTCTGCTAGTGATTGTTCCTGAATGAGGAGAGGGAATATACCCAAAATATACTCAAGGGCAAGCTTGTATCTTTTTTCCACATGGTCTTTTCTCTTGTAATGCTTTTTTTCTTGCAACTCCACCTGCTCACTGGTAGGAAAGTATTTTTACTGACATGAAAAATTTCTTTGACAAAGGAATAAAAAACACTTTGTGAAAGCTTTCAAGTTATTACTGGAAGATCATCAACAGGAAAAACCAGGCAGATTACTTTTTCCCATTACTAAAATAAATAAATAAAGTTGGAAAGCTACAGATATACCTCTTAAAGAGCTTCATAGAAATGGGTCTTTTGTTTTTTAAGAACACTATCTTCTCCCTATTTTGTTAGCATCCTATTCTCTTTTGTCTCTTTGTTATAAAACTCAAGCTTTTAGCTTCATCTAATAACTATGTTAGCAGGATTTCCATCCTAATTCATGATTCATTAACTGTTATAATATAGAGATCTGTTTCAAATTGCTCTTGAACAATTAGACAGCTTAAAAGAGGAGAAAAAGCCAAACCTAGTTCCACACCACATCCAGAGAGGAGACATTTTCAAGCAGCCTTAAAGAATGAAGATTAGACTGTTTTGCTGTGCTGGCAAGTGGGACAGGCAGCCACAGAGGTAATTTATTGTTAAGCCCTAAGCAGATCTCAACTATTGTATTATCTCTTTAAAGCCTTGTGAACACTTTGATTATAGCCACTCCATGAATAAAATTGAAGCAAGACAAGGGAAGTCTGTAGTTTCAAGGGCAGGCTACATAAAAATAAAAAAAAAAAAAATAAAAAAATTAAGGGTTTCATGTAGGTGAGCAAACATCTATGTGTAGAAGGAAGATCATGAGTAATCAAGGGCTCAACATTACAGAGAAATCTTTGAGGTTAAGTCAATATCCTGTAGTTATGTGACCACTGCTGTCTATACATGCAGAAAAGGGTATCCAGCTATCCAAACATGCCTAAAGAGATAACTTCAGAGCTTGCATGCCACATTGCTTTGCCACTGCCAAGAATGACAGCAATGGCAAATAACAGTAGTGAAGTACCAAGGATCTGGACTCAGTGCTACCTAGTGTTCTAACAGTGTAGGTGGTTTAGCATCCTCCACTGAGCATAAGAGAGTTATTGCATTCTCATCTCACCTGTTTTGAGAAAGATTTGCTCAGTGATTCTGGGGATTGATTTCTTTGGCTTTACAAAGGCAGCACAAGGAATCGAATTTTGTTACAAAAAAAGGAAAAAAATGCATTTTTCAGTGTTCCTCACTGGTTACTGTGTCTTTGCTGCATGTTGCTGAGTTTTGCACAGGTTCTAGATGCCAAGCACAAGTTCTCCCAACATTTTTGGTTAATCTCAGCTCTAAAGTTTTAAAGTGACCGGTTCTTTCAACATTTTTGGCTTATCTCAGCTCTAAAGTTTTAAAGTGACCTTATTGAAGGGCTGGTGTGAAAACAAGGGTAGTGAAACAACTCAATTCAATAATCCAGTCATATAGAGTTTTCTATAGCTCTTCTATCTAGACTGCTCATTTTCCTCATTTATCAGCACCAGTAGTTGAAAAATTGTGTTCTCTATCATTCATCAACACTTCTATGACAGCCTTTTAACCAATTCTCACTTTGATCATCCTATTAAAACCAGCAAACCTGATTTCCATTTTTTATGTCAGCCTTAAGAGCCTGAACCATTTGTCTTTTCTAACTTGTTATCTAGGGTCAATGCTTCTTGTTCATTAAGCCTTTTATGAAATCACAGTTCAGTATGTCCTTACTGTCTCTAGATGTTCTCTTTGCTTCACTACTTTCTCCCTACTTCTGTTTGCTGGGGGGGTTGTGAGGTTTTTTTGAAGTTTTTTATTTTGTTTCATTGTTTATTTAATAACACACATCATCCCACACATTGTATCTGATCCAAGCTGATTTCAGCCACAGACACAGCCTTCTAGATATAGCTAAAACTGCATTACAATGAAAAGATAATCATAAAAATTTGACTGGAAAAGGCTCTACCTAATTACATAACATTTAATAAACCAGACTTTCAGGGGCATGGATGAGAAACTCACCATGAGCAGCATTGTGTACTAGCAGCCCAGAAAGCCAACTGAATTCTGGGCTGCGTCAAAACAAGTATGGGCAGGTCAAAAGAGGTAATTCTCCCCTCTCTACTCTGCTCTTGTGAGATCCCACCTGGAATGCTGCACACAGTTCTGGTGTCCTCAACATAAGAAAGACATGGAACTGTTGGAACAAGTCCAGAGGAGGTCACAAAGCTGATAAGAGGATTGGAGCATCTTCCCTATGAGGACAGGCTGAGGGAGTTGGGGCTGTTCAGCCTGGAGAAGAGAAGACCTCAGAGCAACTTTTCGATATCTGAAGGGGCTACAAGGGAGCTGGAGAGGGACTCTGTGTTAGGAACTGCAGTGATAGGACAAGGGATAACAGGTTCAGATTGAAGGAGGGGAAGTTTAGGTTAGATATTAGAAAAACCTTTTTTTACTATAAGGGTGGTGAGACACAGGTTGCCCAGAGAAGTTGTGGCTGCCCCAACCCTGGCAGTGTTCAAAGCAGGTTGGGTGAAGTCTTGAGCATCCTGGTCTAGAGGGAAGCTGTCCTTGCCCATGTCAGGGGGGGTTGGAACTAGATGATCTGTAAGGTCCATTCCTACCCCTAAATTTCTGTGATTCTATTAAACCCACTCTCTTTCAGAACACATTCAACCATTCCTCTCTAACATCAAATATCACATGCATCAACAACCACAATACTTCATTTGTGAAATGATCTTCAGCCATTACAAAATGAAATAAAGAACATAAATATGTAGATGTTTTGAAATTGTTATCTTTTACAAGATAAATGGCAAGAACAGGATACTAGGGATAGGTTGACTTCTGCTCAGTTACTTTTAAGACACTTTAGCAGTGCCAGAGTACAAAACTGATATTACCTAGCAAATCCCTAACTTGCATCCTACTCTACTGTGAAAGACAAGCCCCTAGTATCTACTATGAATAATACCTATGTTTGCATAACTTACAATGTTGAATACAGTCAGAACTATTTCATTTATAGTTAGGAATTTTATCTTAAAGGAAAACAAGTGACTTTTTAAACCTCAAAAAATGTGATAATCAATAAATTAATTCCACAAGGTAAAAGGTAAAATTCTGTCAACGAATCAGACATTTATTGGTTCAAGAGAAAAGAAGAAATGCAAATTGCAGCCTGGTTTTAGTCCATGGGGAATCTCACTTTCAACACTGGAGGTGTGAATTAAACATGCAGAAGAAAGTAAGTAATGAAAGGCAAGTAAATTCAACTTCATAAAACTGAGGATGTGTACCATAAGATGACAACCTTTCCTAACAGCAAATTCTGGAGACCAGGTAGGTCTCACAGACATCACGATGCACATCAAATGGATTACATCAAATCCATAATAGAATCATGATCCAGGAAATTACTTTCTTGATTAAGTACTCCTTGAAACTATGCTAATGACAGAGGTTTCTCAACACACAGAAGTGTAGTAAAGGAACAATTTGATCATATGTCATTGTAGACAACCCAATTAAAATGTCTATTTGATGTTCAGTAACAGACAGAAAGCTAGAGTTGTGAAATTCTATTAAAAATGAATTAAAATAGTCTTAAAATATAGAATTTTTATTTAGATTTCAGGTATGCTGACATTGAACTAGCATCTGACTTGGGTTGTCATATTGCTAGAAACAGAGCACTGAAGAGGTTTTACTTGATTAAAAATTAAACCGAAAAAGTTAAAGCATTAGGAAAAAAGTACAAGAAGATTAAAAATGAAACCGAAAAGGTTAAAGCATTAGGAAAAAAGTACAAGAAACAAGATAACAAAGTGGCAAATCCCAGGTTCAAATAAATAGACAGGATATACAATTTTCATTTCACTTGCCAAACAAATAGCTAGAAAGAATGTGTTTTTTCTTAAATATTGTCTTATTATACTGCCCTGCGATAAACACCCAAAGAAGTTTCAAAACTATGAGTTTATATTTGCAAAAATATTAACTAAACAATCAACAATAAATGAACTTGGACAGAAACATTAACTACTATGGTCTAAAAACGAGCAACAGTGCAATTTAGTAGTTAGGTAAATTAGCAATATTTGAACCTATTACTACAGGAGCTGTAAAGTGCAACCCCAGAATTAGGCACATCTCATCATATGGGCATAATTTCTGCTTCCTATAACACACCTGCATCCTGTGGGCACTGATTTCTGCTTCTTCTTCCAATATTTATCACCTCCCAGGACGGGGTAGCAACACACCATGCCATTTCTGCTGTATACTACCACTATTAAAAGCTAACTATTATGAAGCACAGTGTTGTGTCACAGCTTCCAGACTGGAGACTGTTGGAAATATACTGTATGAGGTCCTGGGAATGCACACCCACATGCATCCCAAAGCTGCTTGAGACACACATTGCTGCCGCTCACTGCAGCATCAATGAGTGACCTCTCAAGAGCAGCAATTTTGTAGATGATCTGGATATTTTTTTAAATGAAAAAAAATATCCTTTAGTCAAATCCTTACCCTCTTTGGAATTCCTAGACAGGTTTTGATCCTAAAGCACTTAGCACCTCAAAGACAATAAGCATCCAAGCTCTGGAGTGAACTCAGGAACTCCTGCCTACAAACTTACCCAATTGTAATATTTCTGCTACCTCCTTTTCACTCAACATGATAAATGTTGATGTAACATCAAGTTGTTGGATTTAGTTTGGGGCTTTCTTTTGTTTAAATCACATGGTAATACAATCCACTAGAGACAAAAGTAAATGAGAAGCTAACATGATGTCATTCAATACATGGGTCTGAAACTAACACCAGAAAAACTTTGACTGTAGAAAGTTGCAGTTCTCTCATCAACAGCTACATGAGATGTATATGCCTGAACTTCTGATTCTCTTATTTGCAGCCATCACCTTGAACACATAAATGAAAACATGCAGAGGGGCAGGTGGCTGTGCAGCTGCAGATGTCACTGTGAAATAGGTAGGATCAGGCTAGATTTAGTGATGACCCAGTAGGAAATGAATTAGAGATTATAAAGGTGATCATGGGCATTTTTAACAACCTGAATCGCATTCACATTAGGGACAATCCTTATGCAAATTTGGGCCACTTTGCAGCTTCAACAGAATAATTTCAAACCTATTTAAAACAATCTCAGGACATAACATTAGCCACTGATGGTTTCCATGAAGTGCAGGATAGTGCTATGGTTTATAGCAAACCATTACAGATAACAGGACACAATTGCACTGCACACTCATTACCGTAGACACCACATCTTGCAGTGCAGTTGCTCAGAATAATGTATATCACCTCACCAGAGACAACAGGACAACAGCAATTCCTTTTTGTTGCTTTTCCTTCCTGTTTGTTAGCCTCACAATTTGTTACCAAGACACTTTTCAGCTGTTTACTTCTGAGCAGCTCATTCTTACAATATATGACATGACAAATAATTCAACTTTCCGTGGCATTATTACATCAGTGTGCAATAGAGGAGCGACACATGGCACACTGTAGGGTTATTAAATCACAGTGTTATCTCCACAGCTGCCACAGACATGCAAACAAACATAACTTATTTTTACCCTCCTGCTTTTTCATTTACCCTCACACCTCCCTCCTTCTACCTCATTTTGCTCTGTTGTTGTCTCTCGGACATAAATAACCAATTAAATAAATAACTCCAGAGGAATATGTGTTATTCCTTATGGGCTACATTAATCTAAAATGAAATTAATGGCAAAACCCTCATTGACTTCAGAGGCACCAAGACAATTCTATTTGTTCTGCTAATGTGCTCAGTGAACATAACATCACTAGAATTTTCCAGCATTCTCAAACATCTCAAAATGAGTTCGCATCCTTGCAATTTCATCTAACCATTACATCCTATCCTTGGAGCAGCATTTAGTGTAAATCTGTATAAACTGTTAAAAGCAATTCCAGACTGTAGCCCCCAGCTGGATAAAAATATGTTTTAGAGGAGAAAAAAAAAAAAGACAGGTATTATCAAGTACTCTCACACACTGTGACAAAGTAAACCCAGAAAAGTCTGAGATTGCTCCAGTAATCAAGTTTGGAAGCAATGTAGTATAGTAATATTAGCCCTCAGCCCCACTAATTAGCCTCCCTGAAAGTGGGATATATGAATTTGAGCAGAGCACTGGGAACTGCAGCAGCTGCAAAATTTCTATTTGGTTGTTGACAGTTGTTGATGGAATCTGTTTTCACTTAATGCCTGCTCCAATGCAAAAAACATTTTAGCTTTCATTGACTTCCTAGGGACAAATAGTTCCTGAAGCTTTTTAGGCTTTTTTGCCTTTAATCACTCCAGAAAGAGAGAAGAGAGTTGTTAATCCATGCCTAGACATTCACACAGGTCAAGTTCAGGCAGACCAATATGGGAACAGACTGTGGAGGGAAGTTTGTTGTGGTTTTTTGGTTTGGGTTTGTTGGCTTTTCTCTTTGTCACCAGCCCTTTAAAGATTTTGCTTCTTACACAAAACAGTGACCTGCAATTTTCAGATATCAGTCTAAAACATATCACAAGATGAAACTCTCTATAGAAAGGAGACTGAACAAATGCACTGCAAGCACTGGGTCACAAAAACTTGACCAATTCTGACACATGGAACTTTTTTCCACTCTTGCTAATCCTTTTCACCAGCAGGATCTTTTGGGCTAAAGGGATTAAATTCAGTACCTTTGTGAAGGTCATAAAGGACCATTTCTAAAATCTGTTCAACTTTCTTCTTCGCTTCTTTTGAACAGTGCACCAGAGAGAGCAACTGTATGGGCTCAAGTTTCCATTTAACATATTTTTGACATTTTGCTCTTCTGGTGAAGGAACGAAGGGCAGTCAGTTAACTTTACTAGAGTTCACAAAGGAAGAGATGTCAACTGAGTTTAGACCATTTCTTTAGAGCTGATACAAGTATTCAGAAGCCATATAAAGTATTTTGTCATATTTTTTCTTATTATTTTATTTTTTAAACCCTTCAGTGTTCCCTGACAGACCAAGGGTTCATAATCCTGTATCTCAATTTATTTGATAAAGCTAACTCCCAGCGTTACTACAGATTATCTTAAAAGCTCCCTTAATATTTTAAGTAGCATCTTGGGTCTGCACAAGGAAAAGAAATTATCACCTAATCACAGCACTACTGAGTTGCAGAAATTAGAGACGGAAGGGAATATCCACTCTATCCCCATGCCAGTGAAGGATTGCCCTCTAGAGTACACTTTCTACTACTTTTTCATGTCTAGTTTTAAACTGTCATAAGTGATGAGTCTTTCACCACTCCTTTCTCCCCTGCATTCTCAATTTAATGTCATGAAGCTCGATCATGGCATTGAGCCCACATTTTATTTTTCTTAATTTCAACCCATTATTCTCAGTTATATCCCTCTGTTCCTCTCTGTGGCAATTTTTCACCATCATTAGTCTTTACTGAGCAAGTATTTCAAGATAGCTATCATGTCCCCTGCTCTATTTGCATATCCAGTCTAAATATATTGCACTCTTAATTTTACCTGATAAATCAGATCCCTTTAGTCACTTAATCTTCCTGGTTGCTCTTCTACAACTTGCCCTCAAATTCTGCATATCCCCAGTGTAGCAACAGGCAAAGGCATCAATTCTGCTTTCAAGTCTACAACACTTGGGCTAAACTCACCAAAGCAAACCTTGGTGTTATCCTGCCACAGAAAAATGCAATTTTTTTTGTCCTTGCTGCTCTCTGAACCCTGTGTTTCAGATGAGACAGGAGAAGGCAGGATGGACAACCTGCAGAAAAGTGCTGTGAAACTGTGGCAAGGATAATGGGAGAAGAAAGAATATTTACAGAATGAAAGCAGCAAAACATAAGAGAGATGATGACAAAAAGAAGAATATAATCCTTCGTTAAAATATTTAGGGGATTCATATTCAAGGAGCAACAGAAGATTAAAATACTGGGTTTAATAGTTATTACCATAAGTAGGACCAAATTTCCAATAGCATAACAGAAAAATTGCTGAGAGATGAAACAGAAATCTAGGGTGGTAGAAGAGCAGAAGAGACAAGTACATCCCAGGTCCCTCATAGCAAGGTGGTAGCTGGTGAGCAGAGTGACAATCCTCTCTGAATCAAGGTAACCTTTTGGTTTTCAGCACCCTGTGGTTCTGATCTGATGAAGTGAGACCTTTCTGAAAGCATTTTCTTTTTAATTGCTTGTAATATGAACTCTCATACTGCTGTGCTCCACACCTGAAAGAGTCTGGCACCTGTTTTGTAGACAAATATCCTATTGTAATCTCTCATGAAGGAATGGATTTGTAGCAAACCCAGATGTCAATCTGGTGATAGGTAAATATGCCTTTTAGTGAATTAAATGTTAGCACCTCTAGTTAAAATCAAGTTTACATCTGATGCACCCGTATGCTTTCTCAAATATGTATTTCCTTGATTTTTTAAAATAAATTCTATCAACCAATTCAGTAGGATTTATTGTTATTTCAAGTGGACAAAAAGTCCACCTAAAGTGACTTAAAATATATTCACATCCATAACCAGATTTTAATCTAAAAATATAATCTTGGATCAAAATGATCATGGGACCTGGCTTTGAGGGTTGCACAGTCAGCAAAGCTACCTGGGTAAGAAAACGTAACAACCATAATTGAAAGAGAAAGAAGAGAAATCAACTTCATGCACTAAGGCAGAAAACTCCCCAGCCTGAGGAAATGATGTTTGGTTGGGGTTTTTTTCTTGTGCCTGGGCAAAATGCACCATTTCCACATAGCTGCTTGGAATCAGACTCTGTTGAGATTAATAGCACTAAAGGGATATATTGTGTTTACAAAATTATCAAGCTTAGAATCTGCTCTTGTTGGCCAGTTTCACTAGATCATTTTAAATCTTCACCCTTGCCTCATTACACCTTAGTTTACCCTCAGTAATACAGGTAGCACATGCTCTTCCATTTTGCCTTTTCAAAATAAAAATGCTACAGTTTGGGTTTTTTTTTTTTTTTTTAGAGTCACTTACGCTGGTACTATATAACATACTAGACTCTTGCTCCTAAGAACACACATGGAAGATCCCCAATTTTCCCAGTTTCAGTTTCTTCCTCCCAACCCTACCACACATTTCTGCCTCTTCCTCTGCACTGATTCAGATGTTTAGGGTTAAACTCAGGTTTCCAGCAGGACCCACCACTACACCCTGAGTGACAAGCAAACAGGCTTATTAGGAGATGCAAGGGGCAATGAGCAGAATCTTAGAAACACTTCCCAAGGATCATATTATACTCCATTAAAGCTAGTAAGAGCTTTGTAATCTGTGCTTTGTAAATCTGTGAAATTAGTTGCTATCAATCAGCATACACTAACATTGACAACAGGCTGCACAACATCCAGGACAAAGTGGTGCCTGCTGCATGCAGAGAGTACAGGAATACACACACAGGGTAAAGCAAAGAGTATCTGAGCAAACAACCAGTTTGCTGCAAGCTGCTGCTACCATGAGGCTGAACATGTTAGTCAGTGTGATATGCAGAGAGCTTTCTGCCTTTAACAACAGCATCATTGCATTAATACCAGCTTAAAAAAGGTGTTATAGTAATATTGCTTCTGATCTACATCTCCACTCCTGATAACAAAATCCCCTATTAGGGAAAGGGGAATTTCCAACACTTATATGAAACCCAGGTATAATCTTACTAGATTTCAATAACTTGATGGTTCTCTAATTTCCTGTCAGCATGATAACCCACATGGCACGTTTCTGAAACAACAGAAGGGATGTGCTTGCATTCACTGCTGGTAATATATCAAATTTAAGAACCTCCGATCAAAAGCCGAGGTAGCCATTTACAAGGAATTATTGGATCTCAGCTCTCAAAGACCTCATAAGCTGGAAAGAAGAAAAACTTCAAGTACAATAAATCTATCTTTAATGTCAATATAAAACTCATTGCTGTGGTCAACAGCACTTCAGAGGAGTTTTAGGAGGTGCAGAAGCAAAGCACTCCCTGGAAGTACCATCAAATGTAGCTGCTATGTCACGTCAGCAGTTTTGAAATGCTCTATTTGGGAAAACAGCAAACAGTTATGGCCTAACAGATTCTTCCAAGCTATTCAACCCGACAGTGATCCAGCAGCTGCTGCAGCTTCAGCCAGCCCATTTCAGGCAGAGTTTCCTGCACTCTCCTTGTCCCCTCCAGCCAAGTATCAGACTCCAGAATAATCTGAGCAGAAACACAGTCCCCATGCACCCCCTTTAGCTGTCATAATTATCAGCTTCTTAGATTATATGGTAACTATTAAGGAAGAACAAATAAACCACTGTTGAGAAAGGGTAGGCACATCTGCCACACAAATTAACTCCTCATTGTAACAAATCACCTGTAAAAAGAAATAAATCAGGAAATATTTTTTAAGGTGTTTTGTCTTTTTGCTCCAATTTACCCCACATGCTAGACAGACCTATCTTATGATAAAACAGTTAATTACCACAGTACTAAACTTATGCTATTATAAACACCTAGAACCAAGTAGTTTCACTGTAATATATTGCTAAGTGTTGGGGAGTCTCAGCTGCAGATCTCCTCTAGGTATGTGAAAAGGCCTTTGAGATAATGGGCAAGTTTTAAGAAGGCACATCAGAAGGAACTGAAATAGCTCCAGTGATGATGCTTTAATCTGGCCTCTGCCTCTAGATCTATGAAACACTCAAGTCACATGTCAGCTCAAATTGGAGTTCATTAGCTGGGAGGAAGCTAAGTGCACTTCAGAATCCTGATCATGTACAGTTAGTTTTCTTTTAAGGTTGGGATAAAAAGTTGACATTACAATTAACCTTTCACTAAAATGGAAGCTTCAGAAGAAATGCATCCAAACAAGGAAACATTGTTTTGCTGTTTTTTAAACCCAAACATCTTAGCATTCCTTCAAACTACATTATTTGTGTCAGCCTACTGAAAAGAAGCAAAGTGAAAGCTGATCCAAAGCTCATCTCTATTTTCATAGAATGTTTGCTGAGAGTGATGTGTTACTTTAAGATAAAAAATTTGAGCATATTTCCTGTACAGCAATGAGCATAGTCATCTTACCAGCATTGTACAGAAAGCAGGAACATCCTGGAAAACATTAAGCTCCAAGAAATACTTCCATTAGACATTGTAATAGTGTTATTAAATGCAATTCTGTTTTTTGAACCGAGTGTTCACTGTTTCCAACTAAGCTAATAGAGAGAAATTGATAAATCCATAGGTCTGACTGCAACAAGATAAACAGTTAAATAGTTTGCAAACACAAAAAGAATTTGAGATGCATTCTGCTCTTCCTCTTCCTTCTTTCTTACGATTCCTGCAGAGCAGATCCCCAGGTAAAAACAGAATGAAGTGTGCACGTCTGTCTTCCTAGATCACGTTATTACCATGCCTCAGAATGTTCCCAAATCTGTTTGGAACAATATATACTCTCCCCACCCCTAATCACACTCATTTAAAGCAAAATAAGAACTCTTCAAGCAACCCATATACATCAACTATCATGACACCCATATGGGCATTAAAACCTGTGGGCAACTGCATTCCTTCTACATCAGCTCTGCTAAGGTGTGATGACAAAGCAAGATCACCTATTTCATTTCATTTCATTCACAGACTGTAAGAAAGTGACCCAAACAAAAGAAACAAGAGAGAAGAAAGATTTTTCATAAGTAGTTTTAAGCCCTGCCAACAACAATAATATCCCTGTCCCTCCTGGTTTGAACACAGCATCCCACTGACATATCCAACCTACAAAATGCCATTCAGATGTTCACCCAGGATCAAGATCAAACCCTGTCAGTAGAGCATGAAAACTCCCAGCTGAGTCTCACAATAGCAATGACCTTCTGCCTTCCAAGCTCTTATGCACATCCACAATCAGCACTACATTTCACAAGACCAGCCCATGGAAGATGCCAAGTCTCTTATTGACTTTAATGGAATTCCACCACCTGACCTGAAACAAAATTAGCAAACTGAAGGTCCAGGACATGCAATACTCTTTGGACTAGTTTATTTATTTGTCTAAGGGCTCACCATTACTAATTTTAAATCCCCCCTTGGTGATGTCCAGTATAACAGATCACAGGCAGATCTTCCCTCTCATTGCCTGCAGGACTGAAACCTACCTGAAATTACCTTTTGCTTCAATGTCCTTGGGAGTCACAGCCCTTTCTCACAAAGGAAAGGCTGCAAAGGGCAAAGCTGACTGTGCACAATCTTGATTCTGTGTCAGTATAAATCTTGTCTCTGCAGGACACTTGCCCACAATTTGAACCAATAAATGTCATCTGAGAGCCTAGGTCTGACAGCACTCAGCTAAACTCTGACAGGACCAAACAGACAGCAAGTGTTGCTGCTTAATAAGAAGCTGTTAGCAGCTGGACAGCATATAAGTTGCAGAAAATCTAAATGAATGGCTGTTTGAATTGTGATTTCTCCCCTGAAAGGAGCCAGAGTAGCCCCTTGCCCTAAACTTCTCCTCTATTATCATGTTCCACAAGCTGCTCTGATGAGAAATTCCATGGACACTATCAGTGGGTACTGAGCATTTCATTTAAGTTTATTAGAAACAAAATGGAAACAGACTGAAGCCCACTGCAATTAAGCAGCAGCCACCTCCATCCTCTGAGCTCCTCTCAACTGCTCCCTAGCAGCTCAGCACATTGTCAGCAGAGTGCAGAGACCAGCAGGGCAGAGCCTCCAGGCCCAACAACTGAATTATTCACAGTTTGCCCTGGAAGGCTCTGAATACAATACTTCTCACCAAGTCCCTTTTCTAAAGATGAAAAAGGTTATTTATATTTAGTCTTGAGTGTTGCAGAAGTTATGACTGCCCTGCAGAGGCAAAATAAAGGGAACACCTTGTGCTCCTGGAATGGGCACTGCATTTGCACCATGGTATCACAGCTCAGAAAGACCCTACAGGTTCTTGTACCCACTGTCTTATGTTTGTCTTTTGATGACAAAATATGCATCTATAATGTTACAGAGATGTTCCTCAGGATGCTGTTATCACAGGTACTGAGGAGAATTAAAATAACCTGTAACTTCATAGCAACATGATTGTAAACACCTAAAGAAAAATAAAATAACTGTGAGGCTATCAAGAGCAATGTGGTACTTCTTGAAGAGACAGGTAGATGTATCTTTAAAGCCACCAACACCAAATTATTTGCTAGCCTACTGCTGCAGTTTGCTATGCGTGAACTACTGCCTGTCTTGGGATCTAAGCTGAATAAACATTCCCCACTCTCAAGCCAAAGAGCATAAAACCAGGGGGAAGGAGCTGACAAAGCCAAGGGCAGTGTTGCCTGCTGTGGTGCTGTGGGAGTTACTGCTCCTGCCTTTCCACCAGTGAGAGATTGTCCTGTCAACTGGCAAGAGGTAAACTGTTTTTAAGCACAGCAAGACAAGGTGGGGGGGAATAAATACATAAACCTACTAACCACTGGCCCAGAAGTGTGGGGAATAACATATCTTCAAGTACATCCAGTTAAAACGCTGCATTAAAAATGAGTAAGAAACTGCCTGCTGAGCAGTGTTTATTTATTTTTAATTCTTAAATAATGCAAGGGGTTTGTCCACACTTTCTAGCAAGCTCTCACATCTTGTTTAGATATTAACTCAAGAACAAAGAAAACACCCATATTTGCCCATACCTATGCATCAAATGAAGCCATTGTAGTTCCTTTATGATTTATGAAAGGAGTCAGGCTCACAAGAGGGAAAAAAATTAGCAAATACGACATTTGAAAAGACAGAGTCTCAAAACTAAAGAGGACAGAGAGGCAAGCTGCTGCAATCCACAACACTTTTCACCAATCTCAGCTCCCAGGGGTTTTGCAGAACTGAAAAAGTGGCAGAAGTAACAAACAAAGTCATTTCTGATTATTGGTGACAGCACAGGGGAACACACACTGCCAAATCACATATTTTGCAGTGTTACTCTAATAAACAGACAATATAATACAGTGAAATGTAATGCTGGGATTGAATCCCATCTGTAAATGTAAATGCATTTTAGACACCTCAGCTGTTCACAGCATTCATATCATCACTCCAAAAGGGTAGTAGGAAGCCATATCATAGAAGAACAGACCCTCAAGGACTATTAAATGCAAAGATACAATATAATCTCCAGCTCAATGTCCCTAAACTGCAGATTACCAGACACTAGAAGAGTACATCAGAGCTGCAGAGCTGATTAATTACCACACTCTTCCCCTAAGCATCTGCTGCTGGAAGCTGCTGAGGACAAGTGATGGGGCTGGGCAGGGCTTCCCTCTCCCAATCTGACTGGTCTCACTTCCCAGACTGGCTGAAGATTTAGGTTTTCAGTGATTCCTCCTACCTCCAAAACATCATATGTGGATGAGGAAGAGGACACTTCTACAAAATGAAGCAAAGTAGAAAGGGACAGCTGTTATGATCATAAAAAACAAAGTATGGTCTAGGCAAAGAATGGTAGACAGGAAAATGAGGTGCAGGATTTTTAGTAAAATCCATGGGAGGAGACCTGAACAAAATGTAATCCCTTCAAAGTGAGAGATATTGACATAGAAATACCTGCTTGGGTGATATCAGAGGCATCTCTGATACAGTGAATAGCCACATTAATATCATATTTGGTTACTCATGAGGCCAGCATAAACCAAACCTTTTTCATAGAATCATTGCGATAGGAAAAGACCTCTAAGATGTAATGAAGTTCTTAGAGAGAATGCAAATAGTAACAGGTTTATAGTGATCTCACAGTTGCTGTGGTCTTGCAGAAGGCCACACAGTTTTCATAAGGATTTATGACATTTCAGCACCTCTTTCTTAGCATAAAGAGCAATTCAGTCTGTGCAGAGCAAATAGCTGCAAAAAGCAACCTGTGCATGAAAGCTTGTCATAGCAAGGGTGATAGACAGGAGTACTTGGCTCTCAGCTTGGCTGCTACACTTCCATCAAGTGCTCTCAGCAGAGCTTGAGAAAAATCAATCAGTCTCTTACCAGACATTGGATAAGTCTTAAGAAGGATAAGGAAAAAGAAAATTCTTCAATTCTCATCCCCAAGCATCTCTTCACAAGTGTGGAGATCACAGTGCTTCAGTGCTGTAAGTGAGCAAGAGCTTCTCCAAAGCTAGAGTTGCTAAGTGATGACCATAAGGAAGAGAAATGTTAAAATTTCCATTACATTGTTTCTTACTCCCCACTCAATTTCCACTTTAAGCTACAGGTGTTGCTGTTAGCAGCAGACTACACACATGCACAAGGGATGAGACAAATTTTTCCCCTTCCAGTGGTGTACAAACCTGGATTCAATTATAATGACATCTCCTATATGCACAAGGAAAAAAGCTCCTGAACAAGGTATTCTGCTTAGTAATATACCATAAAACTGCAAACACAGGAGACCTGAATTACTGGGATTTCCACAACTCCATCCACTAATCAACTGCTGCCCTGAGTAATTGCTCACAACAAACTCTGTTGCCATGAGCAAAGTAGAATCCACCCTACAGAAATAATACAGCTGTTAACTTTAAGGGAACTAGGAGTATTAAAAAGCCACTCAAAATAACAACAAAACAGAATTAAATACTTAACATCAGTTCTCTTTTTTCTCCTCATGATCAAAAAAATAAACATACAGTAGTACATACAATGTGAAAGTACATTATTGCTTTCAGAAAATGCAGTGGAAATAGATCATCATCATCCATAGGAGAGAAAACCCTGCCAGGCACATTCCTAGGTATTTCTAGGACAGGCCCCAGTATCAATATGCTTGCTCACTCACACAGCAGCCAGTACTGACAACTAGATTTGCTGTGGTCACAAGCTGAAAGTTCAGAAAAACCCTGCTGTTTGAAAGGTGTGGGAAGCATTTTGTTGTTGAAAAAGTCCTTTCTGACTGTGGAATATCAAAGCAACTCAGTATGGCTCTGCTGCTCCTGACTCAGCATGGTTTTGCTCTTAGACAACTATCCTAACTCAAGGACTAATTTAATTAGTGCTTACATTTCATGCTTTCATTAATTCTCTGTACTAATTTAATTAGTGCCTACATTTCATGCTTTCATTAATTCTCTGAGGAGGCTGGCAACAAGAAAGGGGGAAAGAACAAAAAAAAAAGCAACATAAGAGAAGTTCTGTCCAGTATAACTAAAGTAAAATGAATCAACTACTGAATGAGAGAGGAGGTAGAAACTGCTACAGAAAGAAAGCAACTGATAATGGTGCCTGTGTCCAGCCCATCCTCAGAAAGTGAGCAGCAGAAGGCAAATATACCATCTTGGAAAACAGTAAAGGAACATCATATAACTAAGTGCTCAGAGGAGAAAAAACTCTTTGCACCAAATCTAGTCAATTGATGCTGAACCTCTATTGATCGGAGCAGCTGTGAAATGCTTCAAGTGCAGGTGTAATACTGAGACAACCTGGTGATTCACGCTCTGAAATAAATCCACACACAAAAGTATAGCAAGGTACAGCCTAGTCTTGCTGAGGCATTACAGCCAGATCCTACCTCCCCCTGACACTGCAACAACGGCCTCATTGGAGCAGAGCATGATCATTCAGTTATCTGTGTCTATGAGACACAGCAACACAGAAACTGGAGAACCAGACCAGCAAAATTAGATCAAAGCTCACAGCAACCTATTCAGGTATAAAAGTTAAGATGGACTCCCCTTCAACATGATTTTTCTCTACAGGAATAAAGATATTTCCAGGAGGCCTATTGATGCACTTCTGCTCTCTAGTTGAGCCACAGTGTGTTTACTTTGTGGTGCTCTAGTCACATCTAGTTCTCCTCTTGTTCATCTGCTTGTATTTCCACCACATGAAAAGAGCAGAGCAATCCATACCTGAGGTCTTAACTTAGAGCTGAGAACCAAGGCACACAGTAGGAACTAGGAATTGAGAAGCATTTCTGGGCCCCATGTATTAGATTCAGCTTATATTTGTTACTAGTCACCAATCCATGCAGATACATGCCAAAAAAAAAAAAACCCACCAACACTATCCAAGCTCAAGTCCAGCTTCTTGAGCAAACACAGCTAATAACAGAGTACTTGGAGTGAAAAATGGCAGGTTTTCATCCCAGGAGACAATGTTTTTGGAAACACTAGAGCAGAGCAGACAATGTGACTGAATCAACCAAAGAAATACCACTGAATAAAAAGCAGAATTTTATAGCCAAATGAAAAATTCTAGGCCAGAAACTTATTTGACAAAAGCACCTTAGTCAATAAGCCTTTCCATTAGTCAGTCAAATTTCTGACTAATGAATGCTTTTATATGCATGCTGAACAAGTCCAAACACTCCCTGAGACAAACAAAATAAACCAAGAGAATAATTGTATTGGTCACTGTCTATGACAAGTTTCCATTTCATACATTTTACATAAACCTTGTGGTTTACAGCTTGGAGAATTTCACACATCTTGAAAGCTCAAAAAGGTTTTTTTACTGAATAATTATCATCTCAAAAGCACAGAGCCGTGGTCTTGATCGCTATAGTCAAAGCCTGAAAAATTCAATTATTTCTTAGTAAAGGCAATTGGCTGACTAAAGCAGGATGAAGTTTGTTGCTTTGTTCTGTTTTGTTTCAAATCAAATTTTCCTTTGACTTAAATAGAAAAGGTAGAAGAGAGAAACAATTCATGAACTGATTCAAATTCCAGTAGCTCTTCATCTCCAGATGGCTGAATGATCTTCTCTGGAGCCACAGTAACTCAGCCAGAGACGCTTAACTGATTTCCCCTACTTTTCAATATTTCAGATGTAACTTCAAAAGTTCTTCACACAGAGGCAGCAGCTCAAGAGAGAGTTACTGTACCACAGGTAATGGGCCACTGGGGATTCAAACAACCAAGTGGGGAAAGAAATAGAGCAGGTGGAAAAAAATATTTACTTTTTTAAACTGTAAATGCAAGAGAAATACAGAGAATAAATGGAGAGTTATAGAGATCTGTCACAAGACTACTTTGAGCCAAGAGAAAGGTATTAATCAAATCTTAGTTTTTGCCTTCTGCAGTTAAATTACCTGAAAGTTGCTGCTTTTTTTTTTCCTTTTTCTTGTGCTTTGGTGCAAAAAGTCACCAAATAATATCCTCATATCTACAATGAAATTTGGAGTTTAGCAGCAAAGCTGTGCTGCATTTGAATCTTATTGTTCCTTCACAGGCTCTACCAATAGCAACCCAAACACCATATTTTCTTTTAAAGATTAAAGTACTTGGGCCATTTTGAGTCAAATAAGGAAGAAAGAGAACAGCTCATACTCTAAGCAGCTTTCATATTTCTACCAGCTATTCCACAGTGGCTGTTAATTATAGTTATACCTGAGGAGTTTAACATACACACACAGACACAAAAAAGGGTAGCACCATCATCTACAGGACAACACAAATAAGACAAATACTGGTGACAGAGGAATTAAGTACAGGTATGGTATAAGAATCAGATTCATCCAAATATGGAAAAGATCTGATGCCATGAAATAGAAACAACTTCAGGGAATAAGAAATTACAGACAGAAATAACATTAAAAAAATATTTACACAGAACATTTGTCTGCAGTCACCATAGAGTCAGGACAGACACACATTCCCAAAACAGCCACAAGAATAAAGCTGAAGATAGCATATCAGTAGATGAAGGAAGCAAATCTACAGCTATCTGAAGATACGAAACCCATATGTTATCCCTCTGCTGCATTTACCTTTCAATTTGACCAGGAATGTACAACCTCTTGGATTTTAGCAGTTTGTCTTATATGTAATTTTTATTTTTCATTGATTTCCTGTTGTAACCTCACTTTGTGTGAAATAGCATACAATGGAAAATAATATTTATGCCCATTTTACTGTCCCAAATTGGATTTCTGTGCCATCTCTTTGGATAGACCAGTTTTATTTCATCCCGTCATTATTTTGCCTTATCTGCTCTCAGTCTTCATTTCTTTTCAAAGAGAAACTCATCTTTATGCAGGAAAGTCAGCATATGATATATCCAACATTGAAAACTCACTGAAGCTTTATTTGGAATGCATAGTTCACAGCACACAGATGAATTTCACTCTCAATAAACACTGAAGATTTCTGGCCAAATAAGGGAGAATACAGCATGCCAGTATTCAACATGTTTTCTTCAAAACAGAATCAATGCTTCATTTCTGAAATGATTTGTGGCCATATCCTATTCCTGACTTTCAATATCCCCTAAGCGTTTATTCAAATAACAGAATAGCTGAGGTTATGATATTGTCTGTCAACCAGCTCCTGCCACAGAGTCAATGTAAATTAGGCTCCCAGCAACTACTGGATCCTTTTTTCAGGAAGAAAAAAAAAATAGCTCTATACCTCTAAATTTTTAAGTGATATAAATCAAGATACGATCACATATCCAATTGTTCACTGTCACAAATACAAAATACCTACCTTACACCACCTGCCTTCCACACTTAACCCAGCCCACTCAAACTGACTAAAATTATTTCCTTTAGAGAAATCCAAGTTTTTATTCTTTGTAATTTCAAATAAGATTTCTGTCTATGGGGGAATATCTAAAATATCTACCTCCCTAAAATGAAATACAATCAGGAGGGGAAATTGCAGAATATGTGTGTTCTTTCAGCCTAAAAGTAATTGGATCAGAGCAGTAAACAAGGACATCCCATAACACCTTATATGTGGTCATAACTGAAAGGGAAAGGACTCCTGACAAAGAAATTTCCATTTTTCAAATTATATATGTCAAAAAATTGACTCAGGAATGAGAACAGTCATACAGAAGATGGGGAAAAAAAATAGCATTCAATTTTAATATTACCAGAGCTGACTGCTCTACCCATCCTGGTCTCGTTTACCTCCTAGCTCAGAACACTTGCATCCATGGTTGGGGTAACCAAGCCAAGCAGCAGCCAACTTCTCGTGCTAACAGCATTAGTGTCTCCATGGAATACTCATGGCTCCTCACCTTGCCCTGCACCATGGCTTGCCTCACTCAGGAATTCACCTCACATTAGAAAGGTATTTTTCTTGCTGAATGCACAGCAGTACTTCCAAGCCCTGCCAAGCTCTTTCTTCTTTCTCCTCAACAAGAGGCAACACCTCTAAGTGTGATATATGAACTGCAAACACAGTCTACCATGACAAGCCTGTACTAAACTTCAAGCTTATTTAATAACTCCTACCTCTTAAATCAGTTACAGTTCAACCGCAAATACATCTTTCTCAAGGTTTTTCAGTTTCATTTACAGGTTGGATTTTTTTTTCCTTTCTCTACTTTCTCACTGTTTTAGTTTGACTTCTGGTTTGACATCTTTTGTTTTTCCCTTAGACCAGAACAGACATCTACAGACTTGCAAACTGAAAATGAATTTTATTAGGCTCAACAGGGAAATGTTGCCATGGGATTCATCATGGCTTTGTATCAGAGCAACTAATTGACAGCAGACTAAAGGCATTACATGGTTCTGATTTCATTATTCCCACCACAGCTCTGCAACTACTTCTTACTTTTTCTCTTGAAAAGCAGAAAACAGTCATCAAAAGCAGCACTAAAGTCAAAAGAAGGGAAGAACTATGCATTTATATGAATGCACCTATTGCAAACACCTGTGCTAAACCACAGCAATTTCATGAAATGCAATAATTTAATAGCTACAGTAGAAGTTAGGAAAATAAAGGGCTTCTTTAGTATTTACAAAGGAATTGTTACTAATTAGTTTAAATTTAAAAGGCTATAAATGTACAAAGGCCATAATTTACCAATCAGGTTCAAGCATTACTTTTAGTGGTAGGAAAGACACTGAGCTTTAATCTCAGACATTTGGGTAGAGTTTAGTTGTAAGAAGGAGGTTAGACATAGTCACAGGAGATTATTTCTTACACTAGCCCTTTTCCTTATCTCTGCTCTGGTTTAGAAATAATATTCCATGAGTAAGTGTATTAGCTCCTCCTGAAAGTCTTCCTGTTCCACATCCAGCACACACACACCAAATCACCTAATGTGCAGTGACAACCGCCAAACTGCTCTTTCTTCCTCTAAAGATGGGACCCAACTTCTTCATCAATCTGTTAACCTCACAGGCACAGCCGTGACAACTGCCAAACTGCTCTTGCTCTTTCTTCCCCTAAAGATGGGACCCAACTTCTTTATCAATCTGTTAACCTCACAGGCACAGCACTCCTAGTTTTCCACAAATCTTACATCACCTGGACAGAGCAGTCTCTTGCAACTGAAGCTCTCCTCGGTGACTCTCAGCCATCCAACCGGTATGAGTGGATGTGCCCCACTTAGTTTCTGCTGAAGACATCAAGTACTTGAAACACAAGTGTTCAAAGCTTCCTGTCTAGCTCCTGTCCAGCCAACACTAAAAACTCTTTTCTGGTATTTTGGGTGGGAGGGAGACAGTTTTGGATTTTTTGTATGAGGTTTTTAGTGGTGTTCAGGACATTCAACCTGGAGAATTTTAATGCAATTTTGAAGAGTCTGTAACTCAGAAAATATGTTCAGAAGAGCAGAGAGCATAGATTAGAAAATGTAGTAAACACATGCACATTGTACTGTAATCTAAGGGTTTTATTCTAAGCCAATTAAGTTGATAATTTGACAACTTTCTATTCTTGTCACTAAATCATATATATAGTCACTGGTGGCACAGAGTCCGTCTCTCTTCAAAAACTCTTCATGTTTGTCCCATGGCATTGAACTTCACTTTTTTCCTGTCTTTCCTCTTTGTTACCAATGCAAATGCTTTGCAATTATTTTATTTTATGCTGACACTACACTTTCAGGAAATTAATGCACCATGGATGCAAGATAGATTAAAATATTTATAGGAAAATGTAGGAAATACACAATACTATTTCCATCACTGTCTGCTGGAACCAATGTATTATACAGAGCAAGAACCCCTTGCCCATGAAAGTGCACAGAATAGTCACTTTGCAAGATGAACTAAGTAAGACTCAGGTTTTACAGAGCTCAAACCACAACAACC
Organism: Acanthisitta chloris; assembly: GCF_000695815.1. Classification (NCBI taxonomy): domain Eukaryota; kingdom Metazoa; phylum Chordata; class Aves; order Passeriformes; family Acanthisittidae; genus Acanthisitta; species Acanthisitta chloris. Next base: position 103,839 of record NW_008652480.1, read on the forward strand.
ATCACTAGGCTTCCAGAAGGACCTTCCCTTTCACTGCTGACACCTTCCCAAAAGGTCTGGAGAGTTCTTCCACAGCCTGCAGTTACAGTGCCCAGGACTCACTAACACAATGTTAGAGACACAAGCATCTCAGCAGACCCAGGACCTATTGACAATGAACTTCTATTAAAATCATTCCTCAAATCACACCATTGCAGCTGCAATCAACAAGGTATAAACCAGGCAATTGCTCATGCATCAAATGAGATTTTGGTGTCATGGAGGGATTTGGTCACACAGACAACCTAACCCTAAATCACCTCACAGCAAATTGGGACCTTTCAGGGATGACATAGTTAAAATTGTTTGCTGTTGAGATAGCAATGACCATAGCCACACATTGAACTAATCCTCTGTCATTAATTGTCAAGGGCAGAAAGCACAAAGAAAAGATGCACGTACAAAAAGTGTATGTAGTACCTAAGAAGCCATGTGCAAATCCAAACAAGTAGGGTGTGAAGGACTGGAGAAGTTTCAGTGTGAAATCTCCTTAAAGAGAATAAAACGAAAGCATGAGAAGAACCATGATAACTATTCTTACCAGGTCTTAAAAAAAAAAATGCACAGGACTGCAAAAAAATTATGTAGGACTATTTTTCTAGTAACTTTTCTTTCTCTTCATCTGTCATCAATACAAATTTCATATGTGGGATGGCAGCACAGAAATATGTGCTTTGAAATTTTATTGTTTCTCAGCACCATGAAACATCAACATCATTTATGAGCTTATCCTGGATTGAAGTGATGCAAGTCACCTTGAACCACTTAAATATATTTCACCCAGACAACAACTGAAAAAGAAAATTACATAAATTCCTTTTAAGGACTGAAAGGCTCCAAATGACTTGGAATTTTAGGCTGTTTTCACTGTTGCAGAAACCAACAGGCACTGCTCTCAGGAAGCATTGGACCAGTTACACAGCTGCAATGGGTAAAAACCAATCCTATTCTTCAGAGTAACTTCAACATGTCCCAGACAGAGTATACCCAAACAGAACAGCAATAACCAACAGGAACACATGAAAAGATGAGAAGGCCACTCGTTTGCCCCTTGGGTACAAGGGAATGCTGCAAAACATTTTTAAATGAGCTCTCAACCTCCACACAGATGAAGACAACAGCAATAGCCTTCATGCCACCACTAGGTAGAGTAACTCATTCAAGCATACAAGAATTATTTTTGCAGTTATCCAAAAAAGGACATTTACTTTCAATCTCCATTTTAACCATTACTTAACAAAACAACAATGCAATCAGAAATATCTGTGGCTGGCTACACCATATTTGATGTGCTTGAAGGAGAAAAGCCAATAAATTGATTAAGCTTTAGCTGCAGGAAGTTGTGTTTTTTTTTCCTTACTCTAAAGATGCTTTTAAGCCTTACAGACTGTAGTGTAAATTTGATTTGCCATAGTCTTGTTCAGTAAAACAGGAAGGCTGAACAGCAAACTGGACAGATAGAGTAAAAGGCATTAATAGCATTTAATCTCAGCATTGTCTTAGGCTAACAGACTTCATTTCAAGGGTCATGTATCTCACACCACTTAATATGACAGCAACTTTTTTTTTATACTTTAGCCTCTGTCAAACAGTATTGGCATAAAAAGTCAAATGAAAATTAATTTTTATTCTTCTCTGTTGCAGCTTGTGTTTGATATGCAGTTCTCAGACAGCATGGCTCCCCTTGTTTGGATCAGGTTGAGCAAAGCATTCCTTTTTACAATTTGTTTAATCCAAAATTAAACTAAACTACATGTTTTTGTCAAACAAGCAGTGATTTTGTGGGGAAATGCAACTGCAAATGTTGATGATGTGTCTATATGTGTAGTCTGATTAGATGAGGGTTTTGTGTGCTCTCAACTTTAGAGATCTCTGCTCAAGCTATCTATTAGTCATGGTTAAATGAGCAACAATTTCATATATACAGAAAACAGATACACTTAAGTCATAGAAATTCAGTGTGTGCAGTGCCCAACATTAAGCACAGCAACAAAGGTTAGCCAGAGCCAACAAACTGCGGCTGCAGCTGTGGAAGGAGGAAAGGAGGCTCTCCTGCTCCAGACAGGGACATTGAACAGCAATCCTACCTTCCTGCTCAAGGTGCCAGGGCATTGCAGATGGGCCCTTCAGATTCTACAGACCATGCTTTGGAAGCAGATTTTGCACCACTATGGTTTAATTGCAAGATTTAGTACACAGTATATATCTGCTGCAGGGATTTCTGGTCACAGAGCTTTATATTTACTCTTTGCTTCAGTAATTTCAGAATATAATCAAACTCCTGGTCGACAAAATTCAAGGACTGAGGTCCCAGAACATCTGTGCAACCTTTCTACTCTATGTCCCCTTTATCAAGCTGATCTTCCAAGCATGATACTGAAGCCCCTCACCATATACAAAATACCACAGAGTATTGCTTGACAGCTACTAAATCCTTACTGTGGTCCTCAGTCTTCATGGTTCATAAAACCAGAAAGGATGAGTAAGGGGAAATAAACGTGATGTACTAGGATTAAAAAAATTCACATGAGGAAATGCAGCATTGAGAATTACAAAAAACTACAGCTCTACTTTTAAAGCTGGATTCCAATTTTTTCTCCATACTTGTACAGTTTTGGAAAAAATAGTCATAAATGGCAGAGTGATTTATATTCCATATGAATAAAACCAGCTCTCCATAGAAGCTTAAATTTCAAAGATATCCCAACTAGGCAGAGAGAACTTCTAGGGAATGAAAGGGACATTTTTCCAAGTATTTTTCACATGAAAGCATGAAGAGCACAGGAAAGATCAGTGATCAAGCATAATGGCAATATATATATCATTAATCCTAATAATTAAAGTAGCATTATCACATTTGTTTTCTCATTCTGGGGTGATGGGAAAAGAAGCACCTGGGTGACATCCACCACGCCCAGCCATCAATGACAACTTGATTTCCCAAAAATTATCATTTTCTCAAAGAGAAGTATTCCCTTCATGCTGAAACGAACAGGAGGCACTGGAACTTCAGTTACAGTGACAGAGGAGGAAGGCAGGGGAAAAAAAAGGGAGCTTAGACTTCACAGCACAGACCACTGAGATCAAATTTAAGTCTCACAAGGGGCTCATCCTGAGAAGCATCCTCACATTAGAAACAGCACCTGGTGAACCAGACATCATTCCTCCCTCAAGTGCCCTCTGTTAGCAGATGTTTAATCATGACCATGCTCTTCCATGGGAGTGCACATCTTTGCGAGTCAGGTTTTGCATCCAGCTCAGGAGGTCTGCAGTTCTGGGATGCAAGTATTCCCCTTCTCTCCAAGGCCTGGGCTTCCCTCCACACCAAAATTTTCCACATTTTGACCAAGGGACTGGAGAGCAAGATCAGTCTCTGTGTGTAGAGACAGAAGTGGCCACAAGCAACCAGAGACATCCTTGCCCAGCCATCAGCCCCACTCAGAGCCAGATGAGGGTGGTCCAGCAAGAGCTCTCACACACTTGAAATTTCAAGAGTGGGTGTTTCTCCAATACTGAACAAAGAGACAGACACTGAAGTACAAGAATATCCTGACAGACAGAAATTCTCTTACTTAGCACTAGCTTTACTGATTTGAAAATGCTGGTCATGATTTCATACTTTAAGCAAAAACTAAGCTTTGGTTTCTTTTACTACACTACATATAAAGTTTTTTTTAAAAAAAAATTTAAAATACACAGTTAAACAGAGAGGATTGTGACATCAAGTGAAATGACTAAGAGAAAGTAGTTGATGTTTTCCTGTCCATGCTTCCCAGAGGAAAATCACATCAAACCCAAGTGACATGAGTTTGTCAGTATAAACCAAAGCCAGCAAGGTGTGCTCAAAGCAACTGGACATAAAGCCAGTGCTGGTGTGAGAAGAACTGGGCTGTCATACTGCATGGTGGATAAATGATCAGACTTCATACTCCCTGTGACCACTCAATGCAGTCGTGTTTTGGGGAGAAGACAAGGTGGTAGTCGTGTTTGCGTATTGTGGCACATCTCAAGGCTCCAAAGCAGAGATTTAAAGAGTTGCTGGAAAGGAGAGCAGAAGGTACAGTAATGAAACTAGAGACTGAGAAACTCACGGGGTCCAGGCCTTTCCAAAGTGCAGTGTGATCTATGTTTACAGAGGCCTCAAATGCCCTTTTTCATAACTCTGTTTATAGCTCATCTGTGTGCAGTAAGTCTTGACCGGAATTGGTCTTTGACACAGACTGTAAAATACAAATCTTAAAAGGACCCAATGGAAAATAAAAGTCAGTATCATGACAAAATGGATGATTTCTGATGTAATCTCTTTCCACTCATGCCTTCCATAGAAAGGAGATATGGAAAATATGTTTCCTGCTATAGAAATTAAGAATTCTGCTTCAATAAGAACACATCTGGTTGCTATGACATGAAAATAAGAGCTTATTAGTATTATTGCTGTTATTACTATAGCTGCTCCCAAATGAACACACAGACCTTTTTGAAGGAGGTCTTCCTCAGCTGCTGATTTATCAAGGAGAGGGGTAGCTGTTAGAAGAGATAGTAGTGGCATCCCAGTAATGTACCAAATTATTACCATGAAAACAAGGCAATGCAACAAAGCTGCTACTGAACTATGTAGAGATAACTAAGTATTTTATCTGTTCCAGATATTTTGACATCGACACAGCTCAGTGACAAAGACATTAAAAAAAGTTGTCTTCTACAGCTAACAACTTCTGTGACAGAGAAAGCTTGAATAGGAGAGGAAATACAAGTAATTTGTTTCCTGGGCTGTCAAGCCCTTTGTCTTGACCCAACAACAAACCTATTGATCTCCTTCAAAGCACAAACAGAACCATAACTGTCCTGACAGTATGACACAAACTAGATTTTTAAATAAAAATACAAAAGCAAAAATAGCTTGTTTATACCCTGACAATTGTGTGCTTTGGCATTATTCCTCTATCACATCACAAGCATTTGCAAGGGAGATGTGACATATCTGCCCCATGTGTCTGTGCTTCTGGTTGTCACTCAGGATTCCCTCTCCTATGTCTTGCAAGCCCTCTGGCCTCTGCTTCTTCAAGGAGGACAGTACTGAGGAAACATAATAGTGCAGCTTGCCATCTACCCAGGCAAAGGAATTTCTCAGCCTGCTTTGGAGAATAAATGTCATCAGGTGATGATGGTGCCTGCTGTGAGTTCAGCCTCACCTCCAGGAACAAAAGCCTATGCACACAAGTCAATCCTTCCTGCTGGACTTCTCCCAGTAATGGTGGGAATACTTTTTCCTGCACTGCCAGGGAGCAGCACATCCACTTCATTTCCATTCCCCATCTTTCAGGGCTGGGATATCAACAACTTTCATTTGAATCCTGATGTCTTTTCCCAAGTGGCTTCCTTGCCATACAGACCAGCTTGGCCAATGTCCTCACACCACCTGGTCAGTATGGCAGCAGTTGCTTCCTTAGACCTTCTCCAAGCCCATCTTCCTCAAGAGCACTGAAAAATCTGCCCCCTTAAACCTATTGAAAACAGCCATGTTAATCGTGACTAATCACATTTTTCTCCCCTATTGAAAGACATAGTCTAAGAAAATTTGGACTACCCTACCTGACACATAGGTAGAGTTCCCACCCTGGCCAGTGCCCTATGGGTGGTCCTATGCCACCTTTAAGGGCCAGCAGATGTGACTAGAGATAAAGTCCTCCAGCACAAGGACCAGTTTTCAGCAGTAATGCTATCCAGCAAACAGTATCAGTTAAACTCAGTCATTTTGGAGTCTTGTTTGGTGGCTCTCATTTATAAACTTCATTTATTATTTTAATATTAAATGTGTTTTGGTAATGAAGAGCAAATCACCTTGCTTAAAGAAATATCAAAAGGTTAAACTAAAGATTTCATGTAGACTACCTGGTATTTTTCCTCTAAGAATTTTATTGGAAAAGCAAGTTAAATAAAAGAGCAAACTTTACTCTGCAGTTGTTTTGATAGGTCCAAGTCTGACTCACCAAATACCATGAGAAGTTTCTCTCTCATTACAGCCTGACTTGATCCCTTCCCCTTTTATTGCTTTGACTGTGCAACAAAAAAATATATTTCCCAGCTGTATTAATCAGATATTGAGGATATTCCATTATTACAGCACAGCTATAGAGACAGTGCTCTCAGGTTTTCTTTTAACAGAAATGAAGTTAAATCAATACTAAGCAAATTTCCCAGAAGTCAAATTACAATGAGGATGGATGAAAAAGTATTATGCCAGGTAGCACTACAAAACACAAGAGCATCTGGGGCAAAAGATGGTTTTCCATACCAGTTAGAGCTGCCCCTTGGAGCAGATGGGCAACTGTACAAAACATGAGATTTACAGTGGTTAGCAGAGCATGAAGAGGTGATCAAAGAGCCTGTTTTTTTCCCCACACCAGTTCAACCTTTCCTCTTTCTGACACCAGTGGAGATAGTTGGACTGATAGGTTGTAAGGGTTACAGTGCTCATTAAACCCTGGACCAAGTCTGCTGATTGACTGTATTTTTTAAAAGGATACCAAAGGGGACCCAAACAGAGTGACAAAACAATATGCTCTATGTACACAGCTCAAATATTGGTCTTGCTTTTACAAGAGTATTTCCACAGAATATAATTTTTCATTTCTCTTCTCTTCATGCAGTAATTAAAATATTCTTCCCTGCAGAAAGGCATGCAAGTACATGCTAACATTTAGCATGGGAGCACTCACATTAAAGCACAAAATAAACATATTTTAAAACTTTGGCATCAAAAACCCAGTTTAGCTTAACTATAGTAAGTTTTCATTCATATTTTTCCTTAGAAACTGAAAGTGCCAGTACAGGGGACTTAAACATAATAATGAGTGAAAGTCCCAGCACTCCTATTAAGATAGTTTCACAAAGCAGAAAAGAACTACCTAGTAACCTATGTAAATTAGACAAAAAATTAGATAAGAGCCTCAGTATTTACTGTACTTCAAAAGGGAGAGTTTATAACACTAAATATAGACAGTGACAGGAGCGGTAAACAAAACAGATGACTAAATAATTTCTAGGAAAAAACAACCTATTTTCTTTCTATAAGCAATTCATGTCATGATGTTTGTTTTTATATACTTCTCACTTTAAAAAAAAAAACACCATGGCTACAGCCAACACTATTTCTTTAGTAAAAGTGGCAAAACAGCTTTGGATATAAATCTCATTTCCAGATGTACCCAATTTTCAGACACGGCTGCTTGTGTGCTGTGTGTCAGCAGTCTATGAATGAAAGAATTTATTGCTTCCTTCAGGACAGCAGTTACACCTCCTGGGTGAGTTTGCAGCTTGAAAAGCTTGGAAGGAGAATGTTTTTCCCACCTGGTTAAGCTCTAATCTGTCAGACAGTACCTGCTCATAGAAACCAAGGTCTGAAAGTTCTGCTAGAATGGAATTCTATATGCCCATAGTATTATTTTTCATGGAGTTTGAGCCTTTCAAACTTCTACCTAATTCCTTTCTTGCTACCAAAGCATAACTGATAGAGTAAGGTTATTTGCCAATAATATCTCCAAAATTGCCCCCTCCCTGCCTGAGGCTTAGAAAGCTCAGAAAACAGTCTGAAATTCCCACTAATAAAGACATAGTGGTTTATCTTTTCTTTTTTTGTTCTCTGATCTGAACCAATAGTTCTATAAATTTGGGAAAAGAGTCTGGATCACAGCTGTTGAAAACCTGGCATTTTAGGTTCAGATAATGTATTCCCACTAAGTTATATCCATACATCAGACCACACAGTGACATTTGAAGAATCTCTAAGAAATTGCTTACATTAACATTGTCAGAACTGCATTAAAAATAAAAGCTATAAGCAATAACATTTAAAAACATGTAAGGTATGACAGAGCAGGTTCAAATCACAGTAAACCAAGAGCAAATATCTCAAGAGAGTGCTCCTACAGATGCCAGTCATTTTCAACCAGCCTTACTCATTCGTTGTATCCTGTACTACAATTACCAAGGCCACACCACCAAGATCATACCTATGTCAGGCATAATTCTAATTTCTGAGAGTAACAATTGTGAAACTAGACATGAAGAGGGAGGAGGAAAGAGTCATTACATTTAACAGAAACTCCTTTGTCTTGGGAAAACCTACAGAAGTGATGAAAATCAGGGTATTCTTTTCCTCCAGTCACCCCATGTTTTCTCTGCATGGTGCTTGTCTTTTTCCTTTTCTCTCACTGTTTAAATGGGCACTGTTATGCTGGTCATACCTGACCAAGTCCTAAATGTGAGGCACAGAGAATCACTAGTGTAATCCCATGAGAAAAACATGCAACACAAACCAGAATTAACACATATTGCACTATTACTATACACACATCTACATATATCAGCCACATAGGAGTGAGTATGTGTGGGGGTTTTACTTCCATTTCTCAAGAAGAGATTGACAGGGAGCACAAAAGAAGCCATAACCAACCTTTCCCTTTTACTCTTGGATGTGTCATCTAAGGTGGGAAGTGACCGAAATAAGTGAAATTGGAAGATGATTGTACTTATAAAGATTAAATTACTCATTCAGTGGCATTTCTGCAGCCCTCTGTAATTGAACAGCCTTTCTTCCACCTTTCTCCCAAAAGAAAACCTTAATTGTAACCACTGAAAGGAAATAAGTTTCTGGCTATTTTTACAAAATGTGTGTTATGTCTCAGCAATCCGCTCCCATTTAACTCTGCAATACAGCTATAAAATGGTTTATTTGATTTAGTGCCTTACTTCTGAAGTACCTCACACACCACGCGAGGCAGCGAACCACAAGAGAGCTTCAGACTGCAGATGGAAATGCAAAATCTTGAATAAATCCTCTGTAATGAGAAACTTCTGAGGGACTTTGCTGTCATTTCAGGAAGAGGAGGGAAAGTCACTTTACAAGCCTGCAGAAAACCTCACATCAGTCCAAAGTGCCATCAGCCACATTTCAGCAAACCACTCATGCATCACCCAGAAAACAGGAGAAGTATTTTACCCCTCCCAATCCTTCCCAAGAGATGGTATTTCTTTCCCATTTCATCCCCAGGCAATACGACAAAAAATGGTCAGAGTAAAAAGGATATTTTTCCCATCATATTTCGGTCACTCGTCTGCTGGCTTAGAGTCTTCAGGAAGGCTTATCCCCTCCTCTCACTCACCTGCAGAGTGCTCTTCAAACCTGCAGCTGTTATCTTCCTGCATCCCTGCAGAGGATCACCTTTGGCCACAGGGCAACTAAAACCAGCTGGGTGACTCATTCACACACATCTCATCTTTGACTCAGTCCAAACAAGTTGATGGCCTTGATGCTCATTTACACTAAAGCCAATTAGCCTGAAATTTCATTTACTCTCAACCCACAATATCACCCTGGCAGCACAGAGGGGTTTTAAAAGGAGTCACAATTTAATTCATTCCTCCTTTACCATGCCAGAGGAGCATAAAGTGGCCTGAGTGCAGACAAGATTGTAGCCAAATGACTTCTGCCATTGATTTCATCAAAGTGGAATTTGACCCAATTTTAGCTTTTATTGAACTGAGAATAAAACCCACCTCAGTGGTGCTGGTTGCCAGTGAAATTGCCCATTTGGCTCAGCTAGGATGTATACCAAGATATCCAAATGGGCTTAGTTTAAAAGTCCCAAGAAGATGTACTAGAGAAAGAGATACAACATAGAAGATGGATATGGAACAAGTTGCAACTCAAGTCCTTCTATTAACTCATTAAATGGACACTAAAAGCAGAGGGGCCCATGAAGTCCAGTTGTTCCTGACCTAATTTCTAAGCCAGTTTTCAGCTACCATTATTACATTCATATGCTACATATGGACTTTGTTTCATATCACAGCACTGTAATCCACTATATTTTTGAACCTCTACTTTTCATTTCCCTCCTCTTCCTTTCCTGATAGTTGCTGGAGCACACATGAGGCCAAGAGATCTTTGGTAAAGACACTCACAGGTCTTTCCTCACTGTGCACCTCAATCAGACCTATAATGCTCTAAAACACAAAGAGTTGCTACACAGCAAGAAGTGGAGAAATCAGAAGATACCACCAGTCTTATTCTAATCCACAAGTCTGTTGCTCCCAAAACTGTTGCAAAAGCAGTTTTTTCCAGTTTTAACTTGTGTCCACTTGTGACCCTCTGGTACATCTCAAAATCATTTGACTAGTTTGGGTTTCTTCCTAGTTTTTGGCATCTCAGCTGTCACCATACTCAGCAAACTCATGGATGGAATAAGCATGAACTAGTCCAGCATTCTCTTAGTTCTGACTACTGAGAAGCAGGGTAGGCAAGTGGAAGGATGAAGCTTTATATCTTTAGGACTACTAAAGACCATGAACTCTGCCTAGTTCTACCCACACAATTCCTCTTTGCTCAGCCTGCAGAACAATGCTGATGTGATTACTACCCAGTTCATATAAATCCATAGCCAAAACAATACTTGCAGTCTAGGCATGGGCAGGTTTTGATGCCAGATTAGGGCCACAAAACTAGAACTAGATCCAAAATTCTCAGCTCATTTCTGTTGTCTCAAATAGACCCAAACCACTGAGATTCTTCAGAGCCCTGGTCAGAATTCTCTGTGATACTGATCATATGTTATAAAGGAAATTCAGCTCTAATGCTCTGGAGAGAAAATTGCCTAGAAATGGAAAGTACATCTCAGTAAGGTGAGTTTCTCAAGACAATGTCACACCTAATATAATTTGTCTCTCAGCTATTGTAGGTGGACAACAACTAGATCATGCTGGATGATTCAAACATTCTAAAAACAAAGCTGCTGTGTTTGCAATGCAGCAACTCTGAGTGCTGGAACAAGTAAGTTTTTGTGCATCAGTGCTGCAACTAGTTTAATGATCAACTATCTTCATTTTCAGTGTGTATTCAAATCATTCCCCTTTCCTGTTCGACTGTTACAGCTGACATAGAACATGACTAATCACTACTACCATGTCTGCTCAGAAGAACCAGACTGTGTGTGGCTTCTCACCAGACCAGAATAAACATTTTGAATGACATTCAACTAACATCAAGCACAATTTCATTAGAGGATATGACATGCATATCCTCTAAAAATAGTAAGCTTCGGTCAAATGTGTGTTTGCAAGCTGAAATCAGGGTCTGAATTGCAGTTTTTCAGAAATCACTAAGTAGGGAAAAATATCTAGGTTTTTGGTTTTAATAGACATAACAAATATTTGTCTATCTCATTAGAAAAAAAATCCATAAAGTGTTAAGATTCCCTAATAAACTTAAGAAAAAAATACTCCAAACAAAAAGAAACATAAAACAAATCTTCCTCCCTTTTAATAGTTCTGAAAGCAATTGGTTTTATCCTCTGAATTAAAAAAAAACAACCCTCTGTTCATTCATTAAGAAACATTCATTTGAAATAAGTTTCTATGAAGAACTTAAGCAGAGAATTTGCTTTCTATTTAAAAAAAAACTTTTCAGATTGAATGGTTACACCTTCCAAACAGTAAAATAAGCTTAAATGATTAGCAGAACCAAGACCTGTCATATACATTTAATCCATGAAACAAGCATCAACCTAGACCATATCTGACATATCAACTACACTTTTTTTTCCCCCTTCAGCCTTTTAAAGCCAATTTCCTCACTAAAGACTTTTGGACACAACACATATATTTTAGCCTCTTTTCACACCAACATGACAATAAACAGACCCAATTAAGCACAAAGTATGTGGGTGACCTCACTTTGTTCTTATTGCAACCAGCACCACATAACTCCTCTATAACCTCCAGTTTTCTCTCCCCATACTCCTATTTGATGGTATTTCAATAAGCATTTTTCTAAATCTGATCCTACAACCTGCCCACATGCATTCCCCCCAGCCCATTTATAACTTTGTTCAGTGCCAAAACCCTTAAACACTCATGTTCATTTATGATTTTTTAATCATGTTCTACAAGCAGCAGTGAAAAATATACATTCAAGCACAAAAAAAATTGTAATCTTGCAGCCTGCAAGTCTTGGCTAGCTATGAAGCACTGGATGCCCAAAGCCACATACCACATATGTTCTTGCAGAGGCCTCACTAGCCCCCAGGCACCAGAACATCCCAAGCCCTCATGGAAATACCTGCCCTAATTCATCCTCCAGCTGCATTTGTCACCATCACATTGGTGCCTGGCCTGTTTCTATTAGAGCTCCCAGCTTAGAGCAGCAAATATTTCACCATTCCTTCAGTACACATGGCTTTGCATTTTGTGCTGCTGAGTTTGATCCTGTTCTTGCAGCTCTCTTCTCCAAGGTCATTCATTTCTTGTGTACAATTCCCATTGTGCTAGTCAATCATTCCTTTCAGTTTTGATCTGGCTTGAAGTTCCATTAACCCAAGTTAATGGTGCCAAGTTTATTTTCTTAACAAAGGAGAAGTAATATTAAAAAAGATCATAGAATGTTTTGGGTTGGAAGGGACCTGAAAGATCATTTAGTTCCAACTGTCTCCCCCATGGGCAGAGACACCTTCCACTAGACCAGATTGCTCAGGGCCCCATCCAACCTGGCCTTGAACACTCTCAGGGATGGGGCAGCCACAGCTTCTCTGGGCAACCTGTGCCAGAGTCTCACCAACCTCACAATAAAGAATTCCTTCCTAATATCTAATTAAATCTCCCCTCCTTTAGTTTAAAACCATTCCCCTTTGTCACTATGCAAACACAGAGTTGACTTCAGTGTTTTCACAGTTTTGTGTAAGAATCTCTGTTGAACCCTGCCTTGCTGAGTTCATTTAGGCAGCTGTTAAGATAACCCATTTGAGTAGTGCAGATGCAGCTCTTAAAAAGATCAAAAATCATCTCTTATACATACATTTAGAGAATTTAAACAAAGATTATATCCTGAAGGGCAACCCCAATATCGAGGAAACACAATAATTAGTTCATCTCATTTGGAGATGACTCCTATATACAGTATTAATAAAGGACAAATTACAAGGCATATTTTACACGCACCATTTAACTGGTAAGATTAAGTTTGCACAAAATGTAATTGCCTTTTGATGTGAATAAAGCACAAAAAGTCCAATCAGATGCAGCACAACCTAATTTATGACACAACCCTAGAATTTTTTGGTGATTAGTGTCACAACATCACGAGTCTAATATATTACAGTGTTAAGAGGTACATAGCCCTGTTGTAAATTACTTCACTTTTCTCTCCTACGCGACTGAGGTGACAGAATGAAGGTAAATTTCTTTCTGACCATTTAGACAGCTCATTATTTCCCCAGAATGCTCCTGTGCCATCACTAATCTCTGCAATGTATCATCATTCATTTAAAATATCAATTTGCTACAATCCATGCTTAACAGCACACTTTGTTTTCTAACTTTTCAATATTTTTGAGGACAATCTCTCTGCAGAATTCTGCAAAGAGTGACAAATGGAAACTCCCAAAATCCTGAGGGTAAGACATCTTTATGAGCTAGTTTCTCAGGTGATGCTGGTTGTATTTTCTCCATTGTATATATTACTTTGGGGATAGGGTTAGTTCTCACTGTAGCTGAGGGACACAAGAGACACCTTTCACTTGGTATAAGTTTAACAATCAACTTCTTCCTAGAAAAGGAGAAAAGACTCTCCAAATAAATGGTAATTCTAAGACACCTACATTGTGAGCATCACATATGAGGCTCTGCAAACAGAGATTCAGGCAGCAGTAAAGTGAGCAACCAAGCACTACCTAACAGATGCACCCAGAAAACCATAGGAAGTATCACTCAAAGGAGACAGAATTAGATCAGTAAGATGACTTGGGTGGAGGGAAATCTCAATTTTTCTGAGATATTCATGCAGAATGTAAAAAACAAACAAACAAAAAGCAATCCAACAAAACCTACCAACCAGGAAAGCTAATCAGAAATGACTGTCTATGAATGTTCATTTTGGTACCAGTTCAAGACGACAATGAAGTCATCAGGGATCTTCCCAAGTACGTTCATGGTAATGCAAATATTTTCTTTTTTTTGTTTTCCTCTATTTATCATCAAGGGAGGAGAAAAGTGTAAACAGTCTGAGAAAGTGATATTCAACTGGCTGAATTTCTTAATATTAAAATAATGCACTGTCTGCCTAACAGGAAATCACAGCAATTCACATACTCTAAATAACTGGAAGGATATAAACGCAAAAATACAAAACAGTAACTCAAGATGTCAGTCAGGAAAGGGTAACAGTCACAAACCAGCTTGTCACCTAGAAATGCCATGAATGTAACACTTTTAAAACAAATTCAGAGGGCCACATACCTATAGTCACTACAGCCAGCTAGCAGGATGAGAGTATTTTTAAGTATTTTTAAAAAGAGGAAAACACCCATGTGTGTTTGCTAGATTATAAATCTGTGTCACCAATAATAATAATAATGCCACTAGTTATTTGTGCACTTATTAGCACCCAGTTCTGGTACTGTATCTCACATAATAAAGACAAGAAAAACCCACTGAAAAATGATGAGGATCTCCATGAAAAAACAAAGCTGCACTGGAGCAACATCCTGCTTAAGCACCATTAAGGTATGAGACACAAGGTGGTCTTCCAGTCTAAAAATGTCCCAGAGGTCAATTTTCTACAAACATGTGCCACTGGTTAATGTGTTGGGCAGCAGTTCACACCAGAAAGCTCTTTAGTCCTCAAGGTTCCAGTTGCAGAAGCTGTGTCAACAACCAGGGGAGTCACACTGGTGTTAGGGGATGCTGGATCAGGCCCTATAGCAAGAGAGGTAATTTCACTATGAACCAGCTGTATTACATCAAATACCACTGAAATTTACATTTCAAATTCTTTCATTTAAAGAAAATAAGATTCCTAGGTTACCCAGCACCCAAGCACTCTATTTTTTGCATTGAGGAGCACTGCACATAGAGTTTGGCACTTCAGATACTTCAGTTCCCAGGGACATGTAAGGAATAAGTTTTCAGATACCACAGTGACTACAGCAATAAGACAAATAATCACAAAGGGGTGTCAGAACTTTGCCAGATCAGCCCTTGCTGGTCCTTTCAAGAGGAAGGCTGCCAGACCCACAACACTGCTGGGGGCTGTGTTAGGTGGGGGGACAGGACAGATGGATCTGACAGTATCAGGCACAAGCACTGCTCAAACAGGAGAGCAGGTTTACACAGCTGCATTGAGAAAACACAAGATTTGCTCAAATGACAACTTAAGACAGAAGGGCAAAAACTAAAGCTGAAAATCAACATCAGTGGAGCTCTGACAGGATACCGGGAAAGCTGAAGCTTTTGTCCAAGAAACTGTTTTGACCCTGGTTGGTACAAGGATTTTTATGTACTTGTGAGGAAGACTGTAAGATACACATATGAAAAGACAAAGATTTACCTTGGTTTGTGACAGAACAAAGTGTCACTGCAGTCAGAAATAATTAAAACAAAGCTAATATCTTTACTAAGCATTTTTATAACAATAACACAAAAAAATAGGAATAAACCACAGTCTTAATGAGGCAGATGAGAGACCATGGAAAGAGAAACCAAGTAATTAGGGTCAGAGTAACTGAGGCTTTGTAGGAGTCCTGGGGAATGCTCTATTAAAAACAAAGCTGCCATCAAAGCAGTCTGAGCCCAAGCCAGCACCATCACAAAATTAAATGTCAATCACAACATTAAATGTCAATCACAACAAGAGAGAAAAACTAAGCCTCAAAATAAACTATTTCCAGAGATTTCTTCTGTTTTCCCATCTACAGGGGGATCAATGTCAGATGGGATCATCAGGTTCAAGCAAAGATGACCTCAAAAGTAAGTTTGTAAAGCAAAGCATGCAACAGGCAGCTGCAGAGTAGCTCAAACACCCAGTTGTGCAGTAAAACCATTTCAAAGACAGACATGGAAAACAACTGCCCCATATCATCTGCTCTATGGAACTCAGGAGAACAGCAGTGATTAGTAAGCTTAACTAGTGGGCAAAGTATAAATATTCAAAGGGCAAAGCTGAGATTGCCTGGGATAGGAGGCAGCAGGACTGGCACAGCACCTGGGAGAGGTCTTGCAGAGGTTTGTATTATCTGTGCATCCAACTAAGGAAGGAACTCTTACACTTCTGAAGCTGAGTGAGTTTTCTAAACATCTCCATTACACAGGAAGTTGAGTTCAGCTAAACTACCATCTCCCCCATGCTCAAGAATCACTCCTGTTATTTGCAGTCCAAACCCACTTGTCAGTTTATCCAGCAACATAACCTTGGCTACACCAACTTTTCTCACCTTAACTAGGAGCAGAACTATTTTTTTACCCTTTTTGAACAAAGATAGTTGTTTACAAAAGATTTCTCTGCACAACCCAATTTAAATTTCTAAATTTAGAAATATCAAGAGAATATGCTGACTGATACAAGGCATCTGCTTACCAGTGCATGCACTTAGTGCCAAATGCTCAGTCCTAATTACCAACCACCTTTACAAGCATTTCCCAACACAATCCTGTGTGCAAAATAAACTGGCCAGCCTGAAGTAGTTATGGATCAGGGAGATATGGGCTGAACCTCTACCTGGAAGAACATCTATTGCCCCACACCAGTGAGACAGTGACATTACATGTGACCATAAAGTCCAGGGACCCCAACCCAAGCTATAGCCTCAGGTTTAGGCTTCCCTTCCCATCAGCTGGTCTTGGAGACATGTTGCCTCAAGTGGATTAATCAGGGAATAGTTATTGTTTGCAATTCTCAGTATTTAATTAGAAATGCTTAAACAATTCAAATCCCTATTAAGGAGAAATGGTGGGTTTCTGCAATCAGCCATTTTAACTCCTGGCAAAGATTAACACTCTTGAACTTCACAGTGTTGGTACTGATGAGGACAACTGAAGGGTTGACTTGGCTTTTCCACAAATTCTGCAAAATTCAGTGGGGAACTTCTGTGCCAAACATAGTATCCCTTCCTGTTTAGGATCCTCTTCTCTCTCAGCATCTCCACCAAAGAAATTTGCCTTTAATCTTCCCTTGCTGATGGAAGAAGAGAAAAGCTGCCAGCTCACAAACACCTAAACACACCTACTTCAGCACACAGCAGGTGGTTATCCATCAGCCTCTGGGCAGTGCAAGAGTTATGCCTTTGACTGCTTTCAAACTGGATTAAT
>NW_008652480.1:121046-122591 GCF_000695815.1 Acanthisitta chloris
AGAGTGAAGATGTTTTGTAAAACTGACCAATTATTTTTTTTATTGGCATACAGTATAATCAACCTGCTCACACATCAAGCAAAACTCCTATTAGGCAGAGCTTTGCATGTTTTCAAAAGACCTTCAGAAAAGAAATGTGTCTATCAAGATGTCTATTTATGTACATCTGCTTTAAGCCATCAAGTCCCTGAAAGGCTCAATGGCCACAAAGGCACATAGCACCACCTGCTAAACACTACAGCCATGCAAAACTCCTGCTCCAAGCCAGGCACAAGAGAATTCTTTGGATTGCACCCAAGCTGAAGTGAGTGAAGCACACAAGATGAAAAGGAGGACTGATTTTCAGGTCTTAAATATATTCCTAGTTTTTGTGTAAAGAATTCAGCTTAGAAGAGTTGCAACAGAAGAGGCTATTCATCCTGCATTATACAAAGAGGTTAATCCATTTCAGCACTATACTGAATTCAGCATTATACTGAATAACTGTTGAAACCAGGAACAGTTTCTCCAGCACTACTGAGTCATCATGTGAGGGAGAGCATTCATCATGACTTAGGTTATCAAGCTCATGACCTTATACTTCTGTAGGTTTGTTTAATTTCACTGACAGGGTAAAGAATTAAATTAGTTAACACAAGCTGCCTGTTGAAGGACCATTATAGATTCAATTAAAAGTGAGGATACCATAGAAACTCTACTTTACCTACACTACTCTTGTCTGACTGAAAATTTCTCCTAGACAGAAAACCTTAACTCTCCTAGATAACATTATTCTGTTTGAGCTGAGGGGTTTTTTTCTGATCAACTGCTTTAGTGGTCTACAAGGCTCTCCCTTGCCAGAGAGTACCCATAGACAACAGTCTAACAGTTACAGTTTAGTTTTAAAAACTTATTCTAAACAGCTGAAGTTTTTCACATAGGACCTTCTTTGGCTAGATTTCCCTTATTTAGATTAGACTGCTCAGGAAATCTCCCTGCAGTAACTCATGGTTCAGATTTATTAAGTCTAAATAAACCATCCAGTGCATTGACTCAACCTGCATAACTGAAGAAAAAAAAAGTCATACCAAATTTTCTCCTTTGGATTTATTCCATAAATGCCATTTACAAATGCAAATCTTGACTATTTAGGAAATATCAGAATATCAAACAGACATTATAAGCTTTAAATGGGCAGATTCCTCACATTGATTATGAAGTGAAATATTCAATAATCGGGTGCACAGTGTAACAACACTAATTCTTCCAGACCAGAAATAGCTGATGGCACTTATCATAGTAAACTTGCTCTCCAGAGGGCAAATCAGAGCAAAAGGAAACAAACTGAAAGAAATTACATCTGCTCCACTTCCTTGCAAGAACATGCACTGGGGCAATGAAGAAAGAAAGGCTGCAACCCAGGAGTTAGACTTTTAATAAAGAGTAAGTTTTAAGTTCAAAGAAGCCCAGAAGAAAGTGCTTACTGAGCAACAGACACAATTTGCCATCAGATATCAGCAAGCTAAGGGGAAGCAGCAGTGCAAGGCTAGAGGGTTTCTGCAAGGG
>NW_008652480.1:122635-146878 GCF_000695815.1 Acanthisitta chloris
TCTCATTTTAGCTGTATCTTCTGCACTTTGTCAATGAGTAAAGGCCACTTAGTTCATAAAATCCTCTGCAGAAGCTCTGTTTTCTTTCCTTCAACTGCTCTATGTCCCCAAAGTATAAAAATATGAAGTGTAGTAATCAGAAGCTGAAATTCTATTGAGAGCAACAGCTGAGTGATAGGCAAGTCCTAGAGATCAATATTCCCCTGCAGGTGCCATTCCTGAGGTGTTGTGCCAGGAAGAGCAAGCATCAATCTGTGCCCAGCAAACATGCCCACAGAGCTCCAGACAGTGATTGTGATTAGACCCATGACAGCTCAAAAGGAAAACAAAGTCTCATAGCTCCGAAATTCAGCTTTCAATGCTGTTGTTCACAATCAGGTGCTCAGCTGGGACATCTCATAGCTCCAAAATTCAGCTTTCAATGCTGCTGTTCACAATCAGGTGCTCAGCTGGGACTGAGCAGAGAGGTTTTAAATAAGCTGCTTGCAAAACTGAAACACTTGAACCATGTTGTTTGGAACACTGCATTTCAGATACTAAAATAGAAGGGTAATGTTTTTTCCTTTAATAAGAGACTCAAGTCTGCAGGATTGAGCCTTTAAATCCAGAGCTGGCACCTAATGCATACCAGCTCCCCTGCCACATCAGAG
The DNA here is from genome assembly GCF_000695815.1 of Acanthisitta chloris. Classification (NCBI taxonomy): domain Eukaryota; kingdom Metazoa; phylum Chordata; class Aves; order Passeriformes; family Acanthisittidae; genus Acanthisitta; species Acanthisitta chloris. The sequence continues at coordinate 123,286 of NW_008652480.1, forward strand.
ACCAGCCCTGTAGCCAAGAGACCCTCCACAAGCCATCCCCTCTCTGCATCAGAGCTAGCATCTACAGGTCACACAGAAAGGAGGACCAAGGGAGAAAACAGCACAGGATGAAATTCTGCAAATTGAGTTCCACAATTTTAAAAGGATTTTATGGTACTTTGATGCATCCCAAGGAAAGCAACAAAACAGCAGTAAGAGGGGCCAGTAGAGCATCCTCTAAGAAACAATCACCATCTAACAGCAGCTTTGTATGTATTAGTCTGCATCTCCTGTGTATGTTACTACTAGGGTGGTGGATTCACCAGCCCTGGAGGTTTTCAAGCTGAGACTGGATGTGGCACTTAGTGCCATGGTCTAGTAACCATGGTAGGGTTGGACTCGATCTCTGAGGTCTTTTCCAACCCAGTTGATTCTATGATATATTGTATGCATAGCCTTTAAGCAAGCACAATGGAAGACAGCAGCAGAAGACATTAGGAAATAATATTTCCCCCTAGAGAAGACATGAATTCACTAGAGATCAGAGTGCAGAAACACCTTTCCTAGACTGAAGTATTAGGGAGAAAATAGTAGACCCTTGTTCTGCCCAAATTAGTTTGCTCAGTCATACCTAAATCCTGATTTCTTAACAAAAATTAATCATCACTCTATGGAATATTTTAAGATAATTTTCCCTATTTAAGTCAGCTGTCCTTTATATGTATGCCTCTCAGAGGAGTAAATAGCTCATATCTTGGCCAGTATTCATATTTTGTCCCATAGATTCAGTTACAAGGGTGAATGCTCTGCACACACCACAGCTGATAATAATTAGTCCTCCTGTGTTCAGTTAATCACCCGACACCTTAAAATGAAGGCAAGATGGCAGCACTGTCCATTTATGAAGGGGAGCAGCATCTAAAGAAAGGCAGTATGGAACAGACTTACTGTAATTGCTACAAGAGAATCACATAATAAAAAGACACTTAAAATATTGTGATTCTTTATGTGTCCCATAGTTCTTTACAATTCCTAAGCACATGCCCAGGGATCCAGACAAATCTCAAACTGCATGATGCCCAGCTGCACAGGTTACCTGTAGTGCTTTGGGTTGGTTGTTACAGGACTGTAGCTCTCACAGCTTATGCATTTATGCTCAAAACCACACAGCTGAAAAACATTTCAGTTCTTGGAGAAAATAGTGTTTCTAAGGCTCTCTCATCTTGAAATGAGAAAGTAAATTGAGTTCCACACTGAAGCAGCTTTCTGGAGACCAAGTGTGAGAAATACAGTTAATTGCACCCAACAAATGTTCTGCTGAACTGCTGCAATTGCTGCTTAGTCAAGTCAATGCTGAAGTTGCCAGAAAGTCACAGAAATCTGAGTTATTTCTTCATTAGCACCTTGGCATTTGGTACAATGCAACTCCTGTGCTTACAAGTATCAGTACTAATGCAGAATCAATTTAGACTCATTTGAGCACCCAAATAAATTCTGTTTAGAGGATTTCCTTACTGATAGCTGACCCCACACCACCACCAGCACAGACACTGTGGTTCAGGTCTGTATAGCATTATATGCACCAGTCTACTACTGGCAGGACAACACTCTGGAGGCTTATTTCCTTTTATTCACATTTCTTTGAAGAGATGAAGCACTAAACACCTGCTAGAAGATATTTCTGGGGCAGCATTCCTAAAAACTCAGAGTGCACAGGTACTGAGGAGTACAAACACAGCAGCCACATGGAGATTCCAGCCCTATATGCTTTGCCATTGCATTAGGGTAGTGTTTGTTCTCTTATACAATTCAGGTGTTAAATCCTGTGTTGTGTGTTCTTTATCTTTATGGATAATGGTACAAACAAAACTACCTTAGAGGAAATTGTAATACAATGAAAATTTAGAGAGGGTTATATGAAAGTCAAGAGTTGCTTTTCATATGCTGTAATGCAAAAAATTACATTTTTGGCTAGAGTTAACCTGTCCTAGTGGTGAAAAATGTTATTTGAGGAAGGACAGAGGGGAAACAAAAAAAAAGCTTTCAACATTAACAATTTCCATTGCAATAAAATCTTGGAAGATATAGTAATAACAAGACTCCTTAGTTAAAGCAAAGATGAAATAACTGAAAAAAAAAAAAAAAAAGGCAGAAGTTTGGCCTCAATTATTTTATAGTTTCTACCAATAGAAGCAAGAAATCCTGTGGGAAGACATAAAGCAGAAGGTAATTTAAAGAGTGTAATATCTCTTATTTTGTCCAAGAAAAGCTTTTTATTAGTTTTGCTATTGAGCAATTTTTAGAGGTGAGAGGAAAGGAACAAATAAATCAAGGTAATAATTCTGAAAGAAAAATTGAGTTTAATAACAAGCAACTGTAATGTATGAACAGATACTAGAAAAGTCTTCAAGATGATAGCTCTGTGTCAGCTTTTGACAAGACGTGGCTGGAAGATAATGTATTGCATTTGGCATTGGTTTCTGCTAAACGGTTACAGTGAAATTCTGTTGTTCCCTCTTCTCTCTAGCATGCCACTGTTACACAAAAGTGGCCAGTTTATTCTTTTTAAACCTATCTAATTGTGCTAAAAAGCACCATTATACCTGAAGAAACATCAGCTTCTCTACTGCTTTTCTTACAATAACTAAAAAAATAGAAATGCAGATTAAGGCAAGGCAAAACCAACTCCTATTCACACAGACATAGAACTTCATACATTACCATGTTACTGCTACACACAAATCAGTAGAAAAGTTGAACAGTTGAAGAGGTACTTTTATAGTTCAACTGGGAAGGATCCATCCCCCTACTTTCCACCTATTTCCTCACTCTCCTTTCATCACTTAGTGTGTAAACTACAACTCAGACTCCTAATCAATGCTACAGGGTAGACATAAATAAACATAAGAAAAAGGAGAGAAAGGAGCTCATATCCAGGCTATATTTCAAAACTGCCGACTCAAAAGGCACAGAAATCCACAAAGAAATTCATGAACTTCGCTTGTTTAGATTGGGTACAAAGATCAAGGCATTTTCCCAGCCTTCTTAACTGAATCTAGATCCCTTTGGTACAGCCTAGAAGTCCTTCAACCCCTGGGTTCTCTCAGTAGTTTCCTTCACAATTTATTGATTATGTAGCAGTGAGTTGTTCTGGCATACCTGATAAAACAGGTGCAGTGAGCTAAACTTTGTGTCTCATTTGTCCCTGCTTAAGAACTTTTGGCTCTCCTTATAGAGGCTCTGCATGCTCTTACAATTAAATCACTAACATGCAACTAACCAACCAATTTTAATCCACTTTTAGGGTCCAGAAATAGAAATAAACAAGCCAGGCATTTTCCAAATAGACAAGGTACCTCTGTGTAAGCTTGTAATATCCAGAAGACACATCCTTCACGTTGCAGCAGGCAGTTCAACAAGAAGCATCCCTCACCTCTCTGTGCCGGAGGGGATCACTGGAGAATCACCCACAACTCTTATAGAGCACTTTAGCCTCACTCATACCTCAAATACTGTTCATCTAAACCCAACCGTTTACTCTACACCCCTCCCTCCAAACCCTAGTGCCCTGCCATGAGCCTTGCCCACCTGCTCCACCCACCTTCCACAAGATGCAGGTGATACCAATTTTCCAAGTAACCCAAGAACTTGCCTTAAGGGGTCCCAGCTGTGTCTGAGGCCAGACATAAGAGACTTCTCACATGAATTTAGTCTACAGGAGTGCTGTATATTCCTACAGCACCTGATACTTTTTATCTGATGCATTATGATTTCCCTCAGCAGCTGTTGCTGTCATAAGCACATGAAATAAGCTGCACTTTTAGTAGGACTCAGTAAATACTTTGGATCCCACAAATTTATTTGAACTACTACAGAGCAAATCCTTCAGATTCAAATATTCCACTGACAAATCTGCTAAATAAAGGATAGTAAAAAAATGGTATCCAAAAATTCTTATCTGAACTCAGCAAGTACAAAAAGATGTAACCAAAAGGAAAGAAGTTCATCTGCTTACCAAAAAATCCTCATCACATGATAGGCAAGCACCATCTCATGGAAAAGTGAGTTGGGTGGCAACTTCTGGTCAACAAAAAACCAAAATATTCTCAGGCTTTAAATAGTAAATGTTCAAGAGTTTTCTTTTATCTGGTTTGTGATGAGCAGTGGAAGATAAAGGATTAAATGACACTCATAGTCCAGGTGGAAATTTTTCATGCCCTTTTCATAATGTACAATAACATGGCATGAACATTGTCACTCATTGCAAAGTGCCACAGATGTCTCCCATGACTGAGAGCAGAGCACTGTGTGTGCAATGTAACAGACATTATGAGCCAGGGAGTTTGCATTTCCTGCTGGTTATACTTTGAACACCCCAAAACTGCTGAAAAATCTGAACCAGAATGGCAGAACCAGCAACTTCATTGCTTTTCTGCCTCACAGCTGTGCACTCAACAGGCCAATGTCATAAACAAAGTGAATACTCCTACTTGCCATACATGAGGATAGGAAGATTTACCAATGTGCTTAAAAGAAGTTTAAATCAAACTTTTACAGAAGGTGAAGGCAGAAGTCCTTTGTTCTGTTCTCTGTGTGCTTGGAATTTGTATCACTTAATTTCATGCATTTGGGGAAAAAAATATGCAATTAATAATCTGCAGACAGTATGTATTTTGGAGCTTTTAATGTACCTAGGGAAGTAGCTTTGGCTATTCTTGTTGAACAAGCACTACTTGGTCAGCTCTCCTGAGCAATGTGCTGGTATTGCCAGTCCAAAGAATTCATCAATCCTAAGCTGGAAGTTTCAGAACCATGAGATTTCAATTAAAAATTACACCTTTTTATTCTTTGCCTTTTGATCCTTTTTTGGTTTTCATCTTCAAGGTTCAGTCAATAACTATTTACAAGATTTTCTTCACAATCCCAAGAGCTTAACAGAAGCTGAAATTCTCATATAATTGCCAAGAATTGGAAACTGAGACTTAGAAGAGTAAATATTGTAACAGAGGCAAAAGTTGTACAGTTGAGCAATTCATGTTTCCAAAGCAGGCTTATGTCTAAACTTTTGGAAGTTCGTAATGATTCAAATTCACCACTAACACAGGTGTTCCAAAGCTACTCCCAAGCTTATCACTCTTGCTTGCAGGTTTTGAGATCCTCACAGAACACAACTGGGAATTCATATGGTGACTTCAGTGGAGCTGTGTGGATTGACATCAGAAGGTGATCTCGAAGTTCACCAAAAAGAGATATTCTTTTCAGTAAAACTTCTGTTCAGAGTTAATAAGAATCTTGGAAATGCCATTTTTACCCATAAAGCACGATCTAAATACACCTGCACCGTGACCAGGCTTGTCTTGAAATATTTGAGCTTTCTTTGATAACATCAAGTCCCAGCACTTCAGAAATACCTTTCTCAGTCCTTCTGGGTTCCTGAATTGGTGACAGGCTTTTTCCTTTGATCTCCATGTAGGAGTTTTCTCTGGCATGTTCTTTGCTCCCACCTTTGTCTGGTCTGCTTCCAAGAACTGAATGTTTCTAGTTCTCCCATTAGATTTTAACTTTTGTGTATTTTTCTTTATTGGAACTGGCAACATGGTGCTATTTAAACACAGCTCCATCTGTCAGAGTCAAGTCCTGCAGGTAGGGTGTCATGTTTGATTTCACATTATCATTTGTTGTGTAGACACAGCTAAAGGAAAAAAATGTTTGCTATAAAATGGTTACTTTCATAAATTCCTTTGAGAACTCTTTTACTGTTGTTGTGGCATCTACTTGTGCCTCTATGAATACAGTCCCTTCTACACTGCCAGAGGGAAAACAGAAGGGATGTGCTCAGCCTGGCTTTGTTCCTTCTGTCTCCCTCTTCTGCTCTCCATGTCGACTGCATGTCCTAAGCATGTATCTGAACTGGTATGCCAGATTTATAGCTGATGAAATACATCCTAGGCTTAAAAGAAAGCTGACATTTTGGAGAATGAGTTTTCACATTTGAAAATAAATATACTTCCACTGCCCAGCTTCAGAGCTGCTGTCCAATTACATCTGACACTGGAACAAGAGATGTGGTCAACTTTTATCCCAGCACAATAACAGTTGTAATTCACAGTCAGTGCTTCCCAGCCAAAAGGGGACTAGATGTGATGTCTAATAAAAACAACTTTTCCTGGAGCTTGTCTAGTGTGCATATCAAATAGGTCTGGTGAACACAATCATTTCCTTTCCAGTCTCCTAGATTGCTTCTTCAGTTCCTTTTTCTTCTCAAAAAGACATAACCTCTAAAAACCTCAAAAATATGATGCTGATTGTAGTCCAGAGATATTAATGACAGCATATCTAAAAACCTTTGCAGCCTATTAGAGTGCTTGCCTTCTCTCTTCTTTTCACAACCAATATTCACATCTCCCCTTGCAGGTCTCACTGATCACATTTTCTTAGGAAAAGCAATAAACACAAGTCCTTGTTGTGCTTTATCCTTGGCACTGCATCAACATGGGCTTTCTTCAGCCATCTAGAAATGGTTATTCAGGTGTAAGAGCTTTCCTAAGGCTCCTCCTTCTTCCTTAAGCAGTTCTCAGTTAATTTGTTTTTTCTAGCCTGCTGTTTCTTATGAAAGATAGACCTGCAACACATGCTGTCTGTATAACCTCACCAAAGGCACTGGTGCCCTGATGCAAAAGCATGGCAAACATCTCTTGTGCTCTCCCACCTGGAGACACATCACTGTGGAGCTCAATTAAGTGCTGACAGACAATCATGTTGCAATAGTGAGAGATCCAGCTCTTCCCAAGGGACAGGCACATGTTTCCTCTTAATATTAGGATGGGCTCAAGTGCTACAAGGTGGGCTCTTCCTTTATGGAGGACCTGACACTGGGAGTAACCGGTGCTAAATGGGGTGATGATCCCACCCAGGCTCACTGCCAGAAGCTGTACAGAGAAGCAGAGCAGCTTTCCTATCACAAGGACTCAGCAGAGCACATTCAGAGGGTCTGTGAAAGGAAGCTGTAAGTGTGAACATGGGGAGGTGGGATGCAGCTGGAGGGCTGGGTGAGCTGAGCTGTAGCCTTGCTGCAATCCTTGCAGGTTGCCATGCCAGGCATCTGCTCCAGCCACAGCAGCCCAGCCTGGCTCTCCACTTGTAAGAGCAAACAGCTGGGGAAAGGCCATGCCTTAAACAATCATAGCTCCTCTGCTCAGTAAATGTGAGGCATAAATCTGAGGGTTTACATTGACATCAGCACAGCTGACCCAGTGCTAGGCTGCTATCACAAGATCTGTGCTTTTAGTGCAAATAAAGTGCTGTGGCAGGGGGAGGAATCGGTTAAGCCCTCTGCTATTAGCTCTGTTGCCATTGTAAGCACTTTTCCAGGATGTGCTGCTGGAAGCAACTATTTCAACTCATCCACACATTTTTCTAAAGCAGATATGACCAGATTCTCCACTCTTGTTGGAATGCAAACCAGCAAAGCAGATGCAGAACCTCCAGAACATAGGGCATGCATACAGGCTCTCATTAATGGCTGTAGTGAACTGGAGTTTGGAGAGCACTGATGTGCTGAACATTGTTCAAATAGTACAGATAAATTACATCCACCATATAAAACTAGAAGGAAAATTACAAATGGATAGCTCCTATCTTCACATGTGACCAGTGCTCCTTTCTAAACCTCCAGAACAGACCAATCCAAGTCCCAAACCATTGCACTGGAGTTCATTAACACTGGCTTTGCCCAGGAAGGCTGCTGGGATTCTTAGGACTCTGTTTTCTGGTATAGCAAATTAATCCACAGCCATCTTCCTTCTTGGCTAGTTAGTGGCTGTTCTAGGAATTGTGCACAGGAAGGAATTGTGATCACTTGGAAAGCCCTCACCCTACAGCAAGCAGCTTCCAGAACCACATTGGTCAAAGCTTGCAATGGCAATGGTTCCTGTTTCTAAACAAAAAGAGACAACAGCAAACTCTGGATCAGGTACAGCTCATGCAATAGGCACTCAAGCTGATATCACAACACTGGAATCAAAGAGATCTTTAGTTTTATTTACCTTCCTTGTATTTACAACTGCAAACATCAAAGGCTGACTCACTGCACAGACCACAAGCACATTTAAGTACCAGGATTTGCTAGAACAGCTGCTGCCTGACCAGGAGAACCATCCTTCAGGGCCATTGTCATTAACAATTCTGTAATTTATATTGATGGCTATGCAGGGAAACAAAACCAAGTGTTGTTCAGGCACTAGCAATCCTCAGCTAGACAGCCTGTCTCTCTCCAGGAGTTGTATATAGACTACTCTAGTTTAGGAAATGATGGAAAAATGGAAGATGAGAGATGGAAAGCAGCCACCTGAGTAGGAGTACATCCTGCATTGGTATTGATGGATTATAGGCTACAGTAAATTCCCTTTGATGGATTTAGTAATTAATGCAATGGTTGATGAACAAAAGTAGGTTGCAATGGTTTAGCCAATTCCTATAGGCTTTAAGTTGGACCATTTATTTCATGGATCAAACTGAAAATTTTCTGCTGCTTGATAAATGATTTGTGCACAGCCCACCTAGAAGTCCACCTGTGAGAATACCTCTCCCAGGCAATTAGTACCTGGCCAGGTTTATACAGGTGAGAGACCAAGTGGGGGCTTTTAATTCTGCCCCTTCCCATTTTACAGATGATGATGCTGTCCCTTGCACAGTCAGGTGCTTCCTCTCTGCTCTGCTGGCTGCAGATGGGCTCAGAGCACTTGTCCCATCCTTGGGGAAAGCTGAGTGAAGGAGACCACCAAGGCAGACCTGACTTGAGTACCCATGGTCCCACCTGTGCCACAAACACCCAGATGACATGGGCTAAAGGTTGGTCTTGCCTCAGAGCACCAGCTCCACTCAGGCTCTTTTTTAGCAGACATTAGAAGCTTGAGCTAACCTTTTGCTTGCTTTTCAATAACATGGGTGACAAGCTGAATTGGGATTTGTCTGTAGTGATGTGTGAGCTGACATGCCTGATATCACTCAGGAAGACTGTGACAGATTTGGGACTTGACACCAGAAGGTCTGAGCACGTTCACCATGGTATGTGATTCTGTGTGCAGTGCCATAGCTACAGACCAGGACTTCTGACCAGGGGACTAATACCCTACAGGGATTGTACCAAATACTAGCAGAGGACTACCCTTTAAGAATTGTTTTCTGATCTTCATCATTACCTTTCTTGCTTTTGTTTCTCTGTAAGTCATCTTTTCCCACATTGGTATTTATAGACTGTAATTCTCTAGACAAATCTATTTCCAGGCAGTGATGAGCTCCTCCTCACAAGTATATTTTGTGTCCTCTTTGTCTGTAGCTTTTAACACTGTGCTGCTTAATCAACATGGGATTAAAATAACCAGAAAAGTGTTAGCATTTTTAATCAGACAGACAGCTCTGGGAGAGCTTCAGATGCCCTATGATTTACATATAGATTCTGAACAACTTAAAACTCCCTCCCAGGCTTATGAGACAAAAGAAACTGCTGCTCATCCACCCACTTCTCATTCTGGAGTGGACAGAGGTCAGTGCCCTACGTATAGGAAACACAGACGTAAGTAGGTCTGTGGGAGTAAAACTGAGTCAGTGGATATAATTCTAATTTTAGATATGAAGCAGCCAAGACATGAGATACATGTCCTTCCTACTCCAAAGTGGTTTTCTTTCCAGATCCCTCTCTGTGTGTAACCTATCTGAAAATTTTCTCTACACTAAGGCAGAGGAGATTGCTCTGGTAAAGAAGATGTATATTCTTTTAATCCTACATTTTCTGCTCTTCTGTTTACCTAAGTACACAGGAGATTTTAATTTTTCTTTTTTTTTTTTTCATAGGTGCCTAAATCCAACCACATGAGACTACATAGTTATTAGGCATAGTTACAGTGAATTTTCATTTCTGCCCAGAGCTTGTTACCCATAAATTCTTTAAATTTTCAGTTAAATTCCCTGCCTCAAATTTACATCACATTCCCCCATAACCTCAGCATGGAAGGAGATAGAGCACTTCCAACCAATTAGCCATAGGAAATAATTACATGATTAAGGCTGGAAAAGCTGGTTAAAATGGAGGCATGAGTTGGCTGCTTCCATGTGGAGCCTATTCAGCAAAGTCAATACCTGTGCATGTTATACCCTGCTGGCTATGCTTCAAACATGGGAACACTGGGTCAGAGCTAGATACAAAGTCAGAAGTTAGCTTCAGAAAGGCAATGGGAAGGCAAAAGAAAAATGTTCACTGAATGTGGGGAGCTTCTTCTTAGGTTTCCTCCTGAGATCTGTAAAGTTAGACCTCAGGTTTGATAGTGCAGTAAAAATCTGTTCCCCTGAAATACCCACATTTTTAACATTAACAAAAGCCAAAAGGATATCTCAGACCTGAAGTCAGTTTCCAATAGGGCACTAGTTTGGTGTTCAGCATTTTTCTAATCCCTAAAGAAAAAAATAAGGATGAGGTAGAAAGTGTGGAACCTTTTCACAAATTACAGCGAGTTATACAAATAGAGTTGTCTGCTCTGCACAGGAAGAAGCACAGTATGATATGACTGACATCGTGTGCACAAAATAAATTAGCTGGGCATTACATCTTTCATTCTGTTCCATGGGAATCCTTTCCCACTCCTCCTGTTACAGGAATGATTTTCTAGCTGCTGATAAAAGGTGCAGTGGATGCAGAGAATTATTCCAATGCCATTTTATCATGTAACCCACGGTGACAGTGGGCTGAGCTCTGACAAGATGCAGCTTGCAAGCCACAAATGTGTAACGTTTCAGGAGGAAGAATGAAAAATTGAACCTACATGATGCTTTTTATTTCTCTCAAAACTGCATATTTCTTCCTTATTTTTTCTCTGAGTCTCTTTCTGGAGAACTGTAAATTAAAAGCCTTCAGGTGCAGCAGGACTGTGGTGTAGAATTCAAAGCTTGCTCACTGACTCTGTGAAGCAAATGGACAGCCTATGCTTTTATTTTTTCTGTTTACCTTGTAGGTATATTGTCTATTGGTTAAATAATAGCTAGTGTGATGTGCCTAATTTTGCATTAAAATCTTAGATATTTTTTAAGAGAGAAAAAAAATCTACTATCTTGTATACCAATAGTAATTAGTATTACACTTTCTTTTTGATGACCTTGTAGCAACTTTTCAATATCTGAAGGGCCTACAAGGAGCCAGAGGGGGACTCTGTGTTAGGAACTGCAATGATAGGACAAGGGGTAATGAGTTCAAGCTGAAGGAGGGAAAGCCTAGTTTGGATGCGAGAAAATAGTTTTTCCCTGTGAGGGTGGTGAGACACTGGCACAGGTTGCCCAGGGACGTGGTGGCTGCCCCAACCCTGGCAGTGTTCAAGGCCAGGCTGGATGAGCCTTGAGCAACCTGATCTAGTGAGGAGGTGTCCCTGCCCAGGGCAGGGGGGTGGGACTAGATGATCTGTAAGGTCCATTCCAACCCCTAAATTCTATGATTCTATGATTTCTAAGTTCTCTTTGAAATAAATGTTTTGCAGCTCTCAGGAGTGCAGAATCTTTCAGAATATACTAACATTTCGTGAGAAAAATTGAAAGAGGGAATTGAAAGGGAAATAGAGAATTTCTGTTGAAGCAAAAGAGAAAAGAACAAAACCTATTACTTATATAAAACATTAATTTCTTCCATTTGTAGGAAAATGCTAGCAGTATATTAAATGCTGTGGATTTCATAATTAGTGGTGTTTATAAATACAGCAATATTCATTTTCTACAAAAACCTGAACTTAGGCAATGAGGAAATGCTGAAAACATTTCAGGAATGAGATGGGTAGAGTGAAAGCCAAATGCATTTGGAGGAATGGCATTACTCTACAATGTGAAGCCTGAATGTTAGTGGAGAACTCCCATCATTGCAACTGTTCATTCACATGTTCACTTAATTAACTCTATTGAACACTCAGAAATCATGCTGCCATAGGAGAAGTATTGCACCTATCAATTTTACACGTTAAAAATGAAAGTTCTGGTCTTTCTATAGCAGGGTTTGTGCCCAGGAGCAGCAATGATTGGCTGCTGCCAGAAGGGAAGGCGAGTGGGAGCCAGAGGGTCAGCAGGGCAGGGGAGTGGAGGGACCTGGCTGAGCAGGTGTGATGCTGAGCTGACAGTGTGGGTCAGGGTCTGGCCATGAGGCACTAATCAGGATCTGTCTCAGTCCCATGACCACCAGGCAAGTCCAGAGGGACAAGGCAGGTCCAAGGTCACACCAGGAAACCAATACTGAAAGCTCTCAGGCTGTGCTACCACATACATGGCACACACTGCTCAACATGTAAAAATACGTTATCCATTATTTTTAGGATTATGCTAGTTTATACTATGTTTATTATTTCAAAGTAAATACATTCTTAAGTAAATAACACTGGAATTAGAAAAAAAAGAAGGAGTCAGCACCATACTTTAAGAGCTGTGACTGTGCTCCCTATGTGCATTAGACAAGAACCACAGAGCTCTAGACTGTTTATGTGCATCACAAGCATGTTAAAAAAAGAAAATAGAAGTCTCATATTCCTTGAGAGTTCAGTGTGAGGATGTTTGCCTGAGCTGTAGGAAAACCAGGATTCACTTTCTGCTGTGCCATACTCCCACTTCTCACAGTTAAATGCCTTAGCTCAGAACATAGTGACTGCTCTAGGAGATAACTTCAGAAACCTTCTGTCCTGTGAATGTTTGCCCTAAACAAGACTACCCAACCTTACACAGTTTCAGGAAGGGTTTGCTTTTCCAGATATTTTCACTTTTAGCAAATCAGGGGTGTTTTGAGGGGCAGCAGGGGTCACTTTTTAAGAAATCTAACAACTCGAAAGAAAAAATTCTGATTGAGCTCTAATTCTTACATAGCATAACTCGCAGCCTAAATGGGTAAGATCAATGAAGAATAGTAGAAAGAAATAATTATTCCTTGAGAGGAGGAAAACTGAGAAGTAAAGTGGTTTGCCCAGTATAAATCTTTTGGGCAACCATCCAGTTAGCACCTTACTCAGAAGGCTATTTTAGATTTTTAAAATGCATTCCTCTTACTTTCTGTCCCATGTAATAAACACCAGACAGATGCTTGCATTCTCATAAGTGTGAATCTTTAATTCTTCTCCTGTCATCTGTTTTAAACAGCAGAGTATGATTTTCCTGTGATAAAGTTCTGGAATCAGAAGGTATAAATCTGTTTCTGATTTGTAAATGTCAGTACATATGGTACTTGGGCATTTGATTACTGACTGCCTCAAGCATATAAACTAGCATATTAAAGCCTTAGCATTCTTGTCAGAATTAACTTGTCTTAATGCTTCTGAAAACATCTCTCCCATGCAGAAGTACTTTCCTTCAAGGTTTTTTAAATATTCTTTCATTTAAGCTGCTCCACTTGTCCTTGTAAATGGCAGAATTTGTTTCAAAAACACCCAGCTGACAACAAACTCACAGGGTCACATGCTGAAAGTATTTAACTCCTTTGATTTTGAGGGACAAATATGAAACAAGCAGAAATCTAAAAGCCTTCAAAGATACCCCAGTCAATGTCATACACCAGTATTGCAATCAAGTCCCCATGAGTGAATATAAATAGTTATTCAGGCCCAAGCTGTGAACTAAAAAGAAAGCTCCCTCCTTCCTGCCTGATAAAATTTCAAATATTCACAAAAACATCACAAAGAAATATCAGCTAGTCTCTGCTGGCAAAAGAACTGCTCTCTGCTCAGTTATCTATCTCTTGCTCCTCTTGTTGTTTAGTGGAGCCCCCTCTCATCCTTCTTACTCACATTCTTCTCGGTGGAATTCACCTTTGGCTTCTTGCTGCTATCACTGAATGGCTCCTCTAGCAAATCTCTTTTGGTCCAGTACAGATAAAAAATAAACATCATCTTCAGCTGCACAAGCTTGCAACTCAAAGTAACCTCCATGTACCTTTTTTTTTCACACTCTCTATATTCAATGGCACTCAAATATGCCATTTCTCTGTATTCAAAAAACAGCTCTTCAGGACCCCTGCACTGCCACAAAGAGATTCAGGGCAGTGCAAGCTTCAGTGCCTCCCCTGCACACAGACACAAACACAGAGGGACAGAAAAAGCACCTTCCCTATTAAGACCCGCTCTACTCCATGTGGTCCACTCTGTTCTTTCCTTGCACTGCTTGAAGACAAACACCATAAAGTTACATAGTGCAATAGAAAACACAGGTATGTATTACATTTTAAACAGAAGGCTTAATTTCTCTTTTTCTTCTCTAATCAGGACTACTTTTTGCATAGAGATTAATCCCATGTTTCTCAAAGCTAATTCAGTAGTAGGAAGATAACTTAATGACTAATGAAGGTGAAAACATACTTAGAACCTAAATATAGTAAATCCAGTAAAACAATCACTCTTGGATGATTGTAAAAGTATTACTCAATAGATTGTATTACACAGATGACAAAAAAAAAGCCCTCTATAACTTCCAGGAGGTTAGTCATTGTTTTATAATATGTGTTGGGTTTTTGTCTTGTTCCTGATTTTTAATTTTGAGCAACAGCAAGGCAACTCCATTTTCCATCTAATTTAGAACTGGCAGCATGACACACCTCTGGATAAACCTGCCTACTGGATATTCTTGGCTTTTATGTCAAGGGTTGTTGGGTTTTTTCCCAGATGAAAGCAAGGGATAACTAACAATGTAACAAAGTTTTAACCAGTTGTCTAAAACTCTGCAATTTGTAGGAGCCTCTGGATCCCAGAAGACAATAGTAACCATCCCTTATATTCACTTTCAATTAAATGAAAAAGCCATAGGAATCCTACTATTCTGTCATGGGATAGTGGAAAGTTTCCATGGTCAGTGCAGTATGCAATTAGTGAAAACCATTACTTTGGAGTACATTGTCAGCACCCTGCAGGGGGAATTAGATGTTCACAGCTGCCAGTATGTCTAATTTTTCACAAGCTGCACTGAAAGTTTACTCCACTGAGGCTCGAGACTGAACAGTGAACAAGAGTGAATTTACATGTGCATATTTTCATTGTGTTTTCCTGATGAAATTAGAAGTAGGAATTGCAAGGTGATGCAATATTAATGGACACATCCACATATACATTCAACTGGCTTATAGGAGTGTGTAATCTCTCGGAAAACAAACCACACTAAGCATTAAAGGAATAGCTAAGGATTCAAGAGATACAGACATACCTGTCTATCCAGCGAGGTACTGGATTTTCCACAGGAGCCTGAGGAATTAAGAAGGCAGATGGGTTTGATTCTTGCCACTTTGTGTGCCTCATTTTTGCTTCCATAGACTGTGACATCCTTAGTCTCCAGGGCCTCCTGAGCATTGCAGTATCTCCATGGCTGTGGTGGTATCTTCCTAGGTAGAGGCAAAACATTCATATCTATCAGAGACCTCAATCTAGTGAGACCTCTGCACACTCCCACATGAAACTCTTGTAGTATCTCCCTTCCCTGGTAGGCACAGCAAAGAGCACGAGCTCAGTTAGGACAAACTAAGTAGAAGGAGGGAATGGGAAGCTGAGGTGTAAATCAGAGGTGGCTGCTCTGAAAACAAATACTGAAGCATTGCAAAGTCAGCGAGTAAAACCAACAATATTACAGTTCCCCCATGAATGCAGCCAGTGCATGGTAAAGTCATTCTTACCCCTTGAAATAGAGATCTGCTGCAAATACCCAAACAAGGTATATAAATTACACAAAGGTTTCAGAAATAAAGAAAACTATCTCCAACTTACTGCTAGTATTCCCAAGGAATGTAGCATAGACAAACACATATTACACAGACATCTGTGTGCTAACTCTCCTGCACAGAAAAGCCATAAGGACAAGCACCAAATACCCTTAGTGATTTGGATTCACTTCTAGGCTGTGGACAGGTTTTTTTTGCACCTAAAAGTAATACTGAATCCCTTTATAAGAAAAGGACAAGGCCTGAGTTTCTCTAACCTAGATGCTTTTGGTAATGCAAAACTGGCTGATGGGGTCCAGATGAGAGTCTTGCTCTATTTGCAAGGAAGTGCTGATTGTTTTGCTTCCCTTTTTTCTTGCTGAAGTTAGGACAGCCCTAGGAAAAACCCATGCTGGGATGAAACAACCACAGAAAGTTTTTTTCTTTGAAATTCAGAAAGATTATTTAAAAATAAAAAAAAGTTATCAGGTATTTTGCCTGCCTGAAAAATAAATACATATAATTGAAAGCAAAGAAACACATACTTTTCCACTTAATTACTATTTGCACAATTCCTACTTATGACATATTTGTCTTCAGGAAATTAAATTAATTGTTCAACCTCACCAGTGAAATTCTACATTTGTGCATCCTGTGATTATAGCAATTTCAAATTAATGACCTACTGATTCCTGATTATTAACAGTTTAATAGCTATGTGATTAGCATTTTCAATTAAGGAATACAATTCATGAAGCTGATTAAGGCAGCAGCACACTCTATGCATGCTGTATCTAGTGTGAGTTGTCACCTGCAACACCAAGGAGGAGTTACACATTGAGGAATTAGCTCCACATTGGTGATTTAAGCCATATACTAGACTTTTCAGTGAGGACTCTTTAAAATTGCCACAGACTTACAATATATGGATCCCTAGTTATTACAGGTTGATGCACATTAAGCACAAAACCAAGCTATAGACACATGAATTCAAAGGAAGGACTCATAACACGAACATCACTGCATAGCCAGAATTTTAAATCCCTTAAAATCCATATAGCCTCAGGGGGTTGGATCTAGTCTGCTTGTTGTATTATGGAAAACCTACAGTATCATCTGTTTCATGTTTCATATTCTTTTCATTAAGGGATAACATACACTGTGCCTCCAACAATAACTCTGGGAAATTAATCCTTACTTCCTATGAGCTTGAGTGATTGTAACTTCTCCTTAAACATCACAGACAGTAAAATTCCCAAGAGTGAATATCTCTTTTTCAACACCAAGGACTCAATTTCTAGGATTTCACAAATCTGTGATCCCTAATGTATATACTATCAATTTATATATTTTCTTACTACTCATACATACCAAAGCGAAGTTTTTTGTGGCAGGTATGTCATGAACTTCCACTGGGCTATGGAAAGATAATCTGATGATATCAATCAGCCATTTTTATGGACAGCCAAAACCAGGCAAAGAAATACTAGCTCTGCTTCCTACACTAGACAGAGACTGATGATTAGAGCATATGTTGCATTGAAAAAACACTGTAGGACTTTCAGAGGGGATCTCTAATCAAACAAAGCTCACTATTAAAGGCAAGATGCTTATTTCAGACTTCATGAATGATCTTTCTGTGTTTACCTAAGACTTTGCTTACCCCTTCCTTGCACTAATAGAACCAGTACAGGTGAGGTCCATTCACATGAAATGACCGTTTCAACATAAATACTAGGAATAGTCACAGAGCTCTGGATCTTTGATTTAGCCCTGCCCCCATGTGGTCTCTTATGTAGTTTTCCTTTATTAAAAGTTCCACTGTGAAATACTTAGTAAAGTCAAGGAAATTCTTGCCACCTTCTATTCTTATTTTTAGTTTTCCCCATCCACTGGTTCTTCAGTTTCAGCTTGATCTACCTACGACCTTTTCTCATTCTGTTTCAAGTCTTCATGACTATTTCTAAGTAGATCCACACAAATCTTCCCATTTGTCTATGAAGAATGATTGGGTCACTGCATTTTGGTAAGACTCATGTTTGGTTGAGCAGTGTTATCTCAGCACTACAATTCAGAGCAAATTACAGTTCAGTTATTACACTGGACTGGAACAAGAAGTGGGACAAATTCTCAGGTGTGTTTCTGTGGATGAGCTCTGCTCTCAGGAATCTTTCCTCCCCTGTGTATGAACAATATAAAGCAGAACAACAGTAGTCCCATTAGTCTGGAGAATTCTGCATAATACTGACCCATACAATTGCAAGTTCCCCACTTCATACATCCTGTTGTCCTGACCAGCAGATTTGCACCAAAATCCAAATGGTTTTTGAAGTCACAGCACGAAACAGATGGGCACACTGCCCAGCATCATGTTTTTGTCCCATGCAAGACTCCATGTGGAACTGAAGAGAGAAAGGCTGCAAGATTTGTTGATACCAGCACAGAACAAGGAGATATACTTGTCCAGTGGATCCACAGCTGGGGAAAGTTCTGAAGTTACATGCAGATGAGAAGTAGTGCAAGTAAACACCATTTGTCTTTCTTGCATTTGAGCATAAACACATCCATCAATTAAATCCCCAGTGTTTTACAGAGAAATAGATCAGTTATTGACACATATGTCAACTTTGTATATTTGTGTTCGAAACTCAAGGTTATGCAATGCAAAGGTTACTCTTGTAGTGGAAATTATAGACCCTGAATCAGAGCTTTCAAGTTACAGGTGGACATCTTCAGAAGACATGAAAGACAAATGGGACAAGGAAGCTTTGTTAACAGCTAGCAACATCTTTAGCCCCTAAATTTTCCACCATTCAACAGTAAGTGAATTGGCCCTGTGAACTTTGTTTTATCAGAGAATGTTTTTTATCTTTGTAGAATAGATGACTGGTAAGACTGAAGTTTAACAAAGAGGAATTCTGCTGATATACCCTAGTTGTGTTCTTTTCTTCACAAAATCATCTGGCAAAATATTGTATGATCTTACTTACTCAACTCCAGTTCAGTGAGACTCCTGAAGTTCACTACAGTTTCCCTATGTTCAAAGACTGCATTCAGACTTCTCCAACCCATTTTAAAGGGTTTTGATGTCATCATCTCTGGAGACACCATTCTTGCTACACCCCAATCATATACAACTGTATCTCTAAATAATGGTAAAATGTGTTCATCAAAGTAATTCTTTTTCTCAGAATATGCAGAGCCTTTTTTCAGACACCAACCTGGAAATCACACTCCTGTTTTCCATCCTGTCCTCTTAAAATCAGCTCTAAAACTAAAAACCTAGAGATGAAAATGCTACCTGTGAAGCTGGCTGGCCTCCTACTCTGATCACCAGAAGTCAGTCTTTCCTTTTGCTAGCAACACACTCCTTTTTTCTGACACTTCCATAGTCCCATGTCCATGGATCTCTTTGATGGAGGGATTCCACCTTTCTTGATTCCATTTTATGTCTTTGTAGAAAGATTCTCCTCTCAATCCTGTGCTACAGCTGCTTCACACTGCTCTATCTCCAGTGTGGTCTTACAGTCTAGGATCCATGGATATGCTTCTTTTCAGGGCCAGTTTCATCAGGAACATGAGAACTTCATGATGGCTTGAAACAAGCAGAGTAGACATTTTTTCCATATGAAATAGAGTATATTCCATTTCTCCAGGCTATGTACTGTTTTATGTAACCCTAGTACCAGTCAGAAATAGTTATAAATAAGTACTTATGACTAGAGATGCTGACTTCTGGTGATAAACTACTTAATCACAAGCTAATGGCTCTCTTACAGTCAGTTATTCCAGTGCCAGAGTCTGCTGGCTCAAGTTGCCCTATATGCCCTTGTGTTAATTACTTTACTTATAAACTACTTAATCACAAGCTAATGGCTCTCTTACAGTCAGTTATTCCAGTGCCAGAGTCTGCTGGCTCAAGTTGCCCTATATGCCCTTGTGTTAATTACTTTGACTAACTACAAGAGTGACTTATTAAATTTACTGATTGCCCTGTCTATAAACCAATATTTTCTAATTCTTCTAAATCCATAACTAGAGTACTGCTTTCTTCAGCACTGATAATTTTTTTCTTTGCCTATGTTGCTTTTGTAAAAATTCAGTGAAATTTCCCTCTGCTTACAGGGCCAGCACAGCACACTGAGAT
This sequence comes from Acanthisitta chloris, assembly GCF_000695815.1. Lineage (NCBI taxonomy): Eukaryota > Metazoa > Chordata > Aves > Passeriformes > Acanthisittidae > Acanthisitta > Acanthisitta chloris. The sequence goes on from NW_008652480.1 coordinate 143,100, forward strand.
TCAGTGATTAAGTCACTGAGCTATTCCTGCAATTTGCAGAGATGCTGGAACAGTTCGGCATTATTAGCAGTGCCATTTTCAATTTCTTTCAAGAACAAGTTAATGTCATTATCATCACTGTGCATCAGTACCCCCCTTGAGCTGTCAATTATGGAAGGAAGAACACTACTGAAGAAGTCAGACACGTCCTCAGCATTCCTACTTTTAATGCCAGTGTACCTATTAGTCTGCATGCATATCAGGAAATAAATTATTTCACTTTGCTTCTTCTCTATTATATTTTTTTCAGCCCATCACTAACTAATTTCTGAAATTCCTGCTTATTTTGGTCTTCCAAGACCACAAATTTAAATGTCCTCTTTGCTTAGTGTGTCTTGAAGCAGACTAAAGATGTCACCCTTCTGGTAGGTGCATTAAACTTTGGTTTCTCAGGTCCAGAGTTGGTGACTACCTTTCTCCACTTTCAATTAGTATAATTACTTATCTCTGTGCTTCACCAGTTACCACTGGCAGAATCCAGAGCAGGCAGTGATACAGTATTGCTTCTATTACTGCAGGGTAACAATGGCAAGGTTCCACATTGATTTGAGAGACAATCTGAAATGGAATAGAACTCTAATTTCTGATGTTTCTAATGCATTATCTTCCCTGTGTGTAATTCCCTCTAGCTCTTCAGATAGTCATCTTGAGTTAGAGGCTGTATGGGAGCACAGCAGAGACTGCTCAGTGCAGGAGAATTAAAGGGTCATTAAACACCTTGGTACCAGGTTCTGCAGGGAATGCAGCTTAATTAGGATAAGGACCCAAGGCTTTCTAAGGTACAGTAACTTCCACAGCCTGTTTTATAGCATTTCAGCATTGCCTAGAATTTCAGCAGAGCAGTTTTTTGCAGTTCAATTCCCTCCCTGCAGCATGTCACACACTTTGCAGAGGAACTTTCAGAAGGCAGCACCTGATTATACCTAAGGTGACAGAACATTTCCATGGTCAAGTGAGAGATTCTTAAGAGTCATTTACCTTTATCTGGAGTAAGGAACACAAAGAAAAGGCAGAAAATTAGGATTTCAGACCTTTCACTGTATGATAAAAATCAGGATACATATTAAAAAGTTGTAGTGTTATTTATATTGAACAAGTTGATACAGTATTCCAAACATGGGAGCCATTGTAGAAGAATAAAACCAAAGAACAGTTTACTACATTGTAGTTTTGTCACTGAGCTGCTATTTTGCCAGGCACTGGAATTTGACAGTTACCCTGTATCATCATGCAGCACAGAGTTCTGTTAGTCCATGCTGTTCTGGAACTAATCCAAGCAATAAAATAATGAGGGATTTGGATGTGAGTCAGAGATAAATGATCCTGAATATTAAAGAAAAAGAAAGAAAGAAAAAGAAACATAATTGACCACAACAGAATAAAAATCACAATGTTTTAGAAATTACTGGTCACTTTCCTAATATTGCAGCTAGAAAGATAATGAAGAACCTAAACGCAAATGGTTTTATTTTCAGAGATTTTGAGCATTCATTCACGCAGCTGGAGTGATCTTTGCTCAGTTTATATGTTATTTCTTTCCTTGTAAAAGAAATAATTTCCCACACTACTGTCTGTCACTTCTTACAGTGTTATGACTATGAACAGTCACAACCTCATGATGACACAGATTTCTGTTGGAAAAGGATGACTAGTTAAAAAAGAAAAAGTACATTTTGTGGTGAAGGCTCAGTTTTTCCAAATTTTATAAAGCTATTTTCTGGTAGCCTGGGTCAGACTTTTCAACTTTGGAGTAGATCCAATGTGGAAACATTTAAAATGTTTCTCCCAAGGAACCAGAAGCCTTATGAATCCCACTGTGAATCAAAGAAGTCTGGGTCAAGGCAGAGCTTGGCATTTAACACATTTAGTTTCTCTCTCACAAAACTGTGATCTTGAAAACTGCAATCTTTCTGTGCCAAGAAAGTAAAATTCCAAATCTCAGGCTTACCAGAACCCATATTTGCAATTGTGTAGTCACGAGATCCAATTATTCAGTTGCATTGATGCTTTTTGTAGTGGGAGATTTCACCTAAAGCAAGAAGAATCACATGGCTTTTGGTTATAATCTCATGGAGGTCACAGGGAACACATTTCATCTCACAAAATGAAATTTGTAGGGTATTCAGTTATAAGCCTTTTTTCTCACTATTCTGGATTGCAACTCTAGACCAGACATTAAAAAAACTTCTTTAAAAAAAATTGTGGAAAGGAAGCTAAGACTCCCAGTCAGCTTCAGACACAGAGACCCCCAAGAACCACTCACTGGTTCTTTATATGTCTGTAGACCTCCTTGGGACCTCTTACTTGAATGCATAAAAATAACCATTAATATGGCAGAGCAGAGTTAAAGGACTCCCAAGACACCTGTGTAAGGTGATTTGTAAGGAACAGAAGATAAAGATTTGTGCCTTTTTATCTATTTTTCCTTTAAAGAGAAATCACCTAATCAATCCACATTCCAAATAGTAAATTTGGAATTTAGTGATCAATATATATTCCTTAAGTAAGCCCTTCCACTCAATACCAGTCCAAGAATGGGGAGAAAAAAAACTTTTCTTGATTTAAACCATGAAGGATTGAGGGTGTTAGAACCACCTATGAGAAAAAAAGATAAATTGATACCTCTTCCCCTAATCTACCTTACCCGAAAGAATGAAAGGCCCATATCCTAACTTCCCTTCCAGACATTTTCTACAGCTTCCTCTGCTTTACCTTCTCAACTATTTGATCAAAACTACTTGATCAAAAACAAACCAAAGGTTATTGACTTATAAAACCTTCCTGCTACAAATGGATCAATGAAGCTTCCAATGGCAAAAAGCAGTTCATATCTCATTGCCACCACTGTATTTGCATCAGCATCCACTGAGAGCAATCAGAGACACAGGGACCCTGCTGACCTCATAAACTTCCCAGGACATGTGTTAAAGGGAATAGTGTGGTGTGTGGATGGATACCTGTACATCAGAGATCACCAAAAACACAACATTTAAAAATTAGCTAATACATAGCCTAAGTAGGAGAAAATTGTGCCTTTTATGCAAATTTTATTTGAAAGTCCACAGCATGAACTTCTAAAAGAGGTTTCAAACATTATCTGTGGATTTGTTTTTTCCTGCTTCTCAGTAGTCATCATTGATTGGCTGGGTTTTGCATAGCTTTGTGCATGCAGACTAGGAACAAAATTGTTGTTAGCACTGGAAAATCCCCTGCCATTAAGCTGCATACTGTGGATGCAAATTTAGCTGCTCACAAATGGAAAGCTTGAGAGGGGCACAGAATGTCCCCACAGCTACATCTCAGAATATTAATCAGTTTGAAATATATTTAGACTGGATGAGCAGGGATTAATAATATCTCAGAGATAAGAGAGCTTTCTTCTTTGATAATCGATCCAGGTTTTACTTTATTACTGCTTTATAGCTGTGTGGTGGTCCATATGAGAGAAATGGGAGGTTCTGAAGTTTCCTGGTGAACAGCTTTGCCCACATTTCAAGATCTCTCATCTCAAACATCATCTGTAGTCCCAGATGAAAGGTGAAAGCCTGAGTGGGCAAAAGTAGTCCAGGGTGGGATTTTCAAAGGCTGGATCAGAGCATCATCTCAGGCTCAGAAAGTCACTTCCTTCCCCCCAGCCACCTCAGGGCTGGAGAGCTCATCACTGACTTACCCAGTGTTGCTTTTCCTCACCACCACAGCACTGCCAAATTCTCCCCTGAGCATCAACATGGCTTCAGCAG